>NC_086445.1:1044994803-1045159437 GCF_028390025.1 Pseudophryne corroboree
AAATGTGTGTGTGTGAGCGGTGTCTCCGTCGACAACGCCGACACCTGTTTGGATATGTGTAATTAAGTGCTAAGGTGAATTTATTGCACAAAAGATTAGAGAACAGACAGGGAATCTACCCATGTCTGTCCCTATGTCGCAGAGACCTACAGAGTCTCTCAATGATCACTATCCAAAATAATAGACACTGATATCGACACGGAGTCTGACTCCAGTGTCGACTACGATAATGCAATGTTACAGCCAAAATGGCAGGAAAGTATTCAATATATGATTATTGTAATAAAAGATGATTTGCATATCACTGATGACTCATCTGTCCCTGACACGAGGGTACACATGTTTAAGGGGAAGAAAGCTGAGGTAAATTTCCCTCCTCTCATGAAGAAAAAGAGCGGGAATCTCCAGACAAGAGACTGCAGTTTCCCACAAAGAATTCTCAGGGAGTATCCTTTCCCTACTAGGGCCAGGATACGATGGGAATCTTCCCCTAGGGTGTCACGTTTGCCCAAAAGGTAGCCCTGACGTAACAGCTATTCTCAGGGATCCTGCAGATAGCGTGCACATTCTGGTACACTACTCAGACCGGCGATTGTGTCGGCATGGGTTTATAGCGCTGTAGCAGCGTGGACAGATACCTTATCAGCAGAGATTGAGACCCTAGTATGTATGTATATATATAGATATATATATAAAAGATGCTGTCTTATATATATATATATATATATGTATATATATATATATAAATAAAACATGCCCAAAGAGACATTAGTCTACTGGGTTCTAGAGTCAACGCTATGTCGATTTCTGCTCGACATGTCCTGTGGAACATGCAATGGACAGGTGATGCCAACTTAAGAGGCATATGGAAGGTTTACCTTACAAGGCTGAGGATTGTGTGGAGAAGGGATCTCGGACCTGGTCTCCACAGCTATAGCTGGTAATTCTGATCTTTTGCCTTATATTCCAGCACAGCCTAGGAAAGCACAACATTATCAAATGCAGTCCTTTCGATCACAAAGAAACAAGAAAGTCCGAGGTGCGTCCTTTCTTGCCAGAGGCAGGGGCAGAGGAAAGAAGCTGCACAACACAGCTAGTTCCCAGGAACAGAAGTCCTCCCCGGCCTCTACAAAATCCACCGCATGTCGCTGGGGCTCCACAGGCGGAGCTAGGCCCGGTGGGGGCACGTCTTCGAAATTTCAGCCACAAGTGGGTTCACTCCCTGTTGGATCCCTGGGCAATAGATATTGTGTCTCAGGGATACAAGCTGGACTTCGAGGAGATGCCCCCTCACCGACGGCCCTGCCGGCTTCCCCCCACGAGAGGGAAATAGTGTTAACTGCAATTCACAAATTGTATCTTCAACAGGTAGTGGTCAAGGTTCCCCTCCTTCAACAAGGAGGGGGTTATTATTCGACCATGTTGTAGTCCCGAAACCGGACGGTTCGGTCAGACCCATATTGAATTTAAAATCCCTGAACATATACCTGAAAAGGTTCAAGTTCAAGATGGAATCGCTGAGAGCGGTCGTCGCAAGCCTGGAAGGGGGGGATTTTATGGTGTCTCTGGACATAAAGGATGCATACCGAGGGGCGTGGTTTGGTGGCAGACCCAGGCAGTTGTGCAGTGCTGGAGCTCCTGCCTGAGACACTTATAAAACACTCGTTTGCCACTACTACCTTCACGGGACGTTTACAATTGGTCCCCTATACCTTGCCTGTATCGGGTAGAGTGGGCTGCGGAGCCGGCGGATGCCTCCTGCAGCCGTGCGGGTTGTGGCCTACCTGCCCGACTGAAGCAGGGGGCTCAATTTCACCTAGGACCCGGACCGGAAGTGGAGCGCTCGTACTCCGCGGGCGCTGGACAATCTCCCTCCCTCCTCCGCTTCTACATCTCTCTCCTCACCTGACGAGCACGGCCGGAGAGATCCCCTTCACCCGCACTGCCCGGAGCGGGGACCCGCTGAACGGCGCGGAAGTGACCGCGGCGCGCCTGTGATCGGGACGCCGCTCATAAGCGCGAGCTGAGCCTTGTCTGGAGGACCCACACCACTTCCACCAACGCTTCAACCCGCTCTCGGTGGGCTCCAGGTATCCCAGCCACGGAGGCCTTGTACTAGAGGCCAGTGGCGCCATTTTGTTTAAGGGCTGCTTGCCCACTCTATTTAATGCTACACTGAAGGGAGGTGACACTTCGTTTTTTCACACACTGCTGGCCGCAGGGGTTGCTGGGTACCACCATCCTCAATGTGCTCTCGCCCTGGCTGCTAAGTGAGCCACCGCGCTCATTACTCACAGAAACTACAGTCTTCTAAATTGGTACGGTCCCCGTGTCTGTGATCCACGGTGCCCCGGCGGGGAGGGGGGAGAGGTTACTGTAAGGCTGTGCACTACATTGGCGGTGGTGACCTCTCTGCCGCCCGCAAAAGTGCCCCCCATTTGTTTGTATCAGCTGGTTCCCTGCTTTCAACACAGCTTATCACCCACTTCCACCATTCGTATATAACATAACCTTTCTGGCCGGGGAGGGCCACGTAGCCCGTGGAGCGACGTCACGGCCGCATATTTTCTGACGCATAGTGTCCTGTCATTACACCTCAATTGGATCAAGTCAGATGTCCTGTCACTGTGAGTTGCCGTATGGCTCCCTAGCTATGTATCTGCCTGCCTGATGTTGCCCTAAGGCCACGTGGGGGCTTTTGCACGGCGACGGTCCACATGCTTTTATACTGCCGAGGATATGTGAAAGTGTAATACTACATTGCTTTATTTGAAGACCGATCTCATGGTGAGAGGGATAAAGAAAAAAAAGGCCAAGACCAAGCCGGACGCGATCTCATCCCCTCCGAACCGGCATTCGTCGGATCTACGTCAGTTCTTAACTACTCCAACCTCAATCTCCGCTGCTTCTTCTACTGTCCCGGCCTCCCCGAATCTGCACGGTCTGGTAGACGTCATGACGTCCCCTGGGACTCCGCAGCCTCCACAGGCCCCCTCTCTGTCTGCGGAGATAAGCAAGATCTTATCTCATGTAAAATCACTTCCCACGAAGCAAGATTTTTCGGCCTTGGAGACTCGCTTGCTTTCCACCATCACTCAGGAAGTAACAGCGCTTCGACAAGACATGTCTCAAATTGCGGAACGTGTTGATGTTCTGGAACGCCATGAGTCGTCTAGCTTGGATTCTCTGACTAAATTTCGGGAGGTGCTATCTCATCAAAGGGACAATATCTCTTTTCTAAAATCTCGTATTGAGGATATGGATAATCGCGACCGGCGAAATAATATCAGAGTCAGGGGCCTACCTGAGAGCGTTCAACAGGCTGACCTGACAACTGCTTTAAATACAATATTTGGAGAACTTATTGACCTGGACCCGAACAAGGACATTATATTTGATAGAGCTCACCGAGCCCTCCGTCCTCGCGGCTTGCCATCTGACAGGCCACGCGATGTGATTTGCAGGCTCCACTATTATGTCCAAAAAGAGGAAATAATGAGGTCGGCCCGTCAGCTGGACAGTATTGACTTTCAAGGAGACAAGATTCAGATATTTCCTGATCTCGCCTGGTCGACCCTGCAACAGCGTCGAGCCTTGAAGCCTCTTACTGATTCTCTCAGGAAACTTGGTCTGACATACAGATGGGGCTTCCCTTTTTCCCTTCAGGTCTCTCATGGTGGCAAGGTCGCAAGTCTCTCTAGACCTTCGGACTTACAGGCCTTCTTCACGACCTTAGGAATACCTCCGGTACCGCTGCCGGACTGGGAAGCTTTTCACCACCTACCGGACCTACCTGTTGTGCTCTCTCCAGACGACGCGTTGCAACAAGTGCGTTCCCCACGGACGAGGGGAGCTACTTCTAGTTCACGTTCTTCTGAGCCTCCCTGAAAGGGAGGTTTCGTCCCATGCGGACGTGAATTCTCCTGTTACCCATGTCATACACTAGGTTCTTTTTCTTAAATAGTGCTATGTGTTGCCCACACATGAGATCGTTTTTTGTAACGTTGTAAAGTTGTAATGGTTTCATAGATGAGTGATGGGGTATCGTCGATATGTTATTTTGTTTTTGTTCAAGCTACATTCATTATAGCTGCAACGATACTCATACATAATTGCTCAGCTTTAATGAAACTTGGTTAGATATTTTAATGATTATACGTATATATACATATATGTTTACATATTTCTTGTTTATATATATATATTTTATTTTTCTCTATATGTTTCACCTGTGCCTGTGTGCACTCATCGGTAATACTTTATATTTGTTTAGCTTCTATTTTGTGGATGGTCGCTGTCCTAGGCCCCCCGTAGGACCCCATTGATAAAGCCTAATATTTATCTTATTTAAAACACTCTAAAAGGTTGATGAACACAGTACGCAATTGGCGTATGGAATACCGTAAGAGTACGCACGTAGCGTAACAAACGCTGAGCCATGAACGAGACGCACGAGCGGCACGTTCGCTCACGGCTTAAAGCGTAAAGGCAAGCACGCTATAGGCTGCCGACTAACGTAATGATACGCTATCAGCGTAGCGGACGCTCGAGACCACGAGGAGATCACAAGCGGCGCTGACACTCACAGCGTTAAACCTTTGTAACAATATCATAAACAAGGTACTTAAATTGTAAACCTTTGTGCAGTGATATGGTGTAAATGCAACACAGTGTAACCTTGTTAGTTTAAAAGCTGTATGAGCGATTCTTACGCTCTGAGAACCCTTTAGCAATATAATAAACACTCAAATACCGGTCTAAGGGTCTAACACCTTTTAAGGGAGAGAATGAACGTTCAATTCGCAAAAGAATACACAATACAAGTTATACACTACCAAACTAACATAAAATACCTAACCGAGTTACTACACGTTAAAATACAACAAAAACACAATTATATTTAAGGGGGAAGGAGAGAGAGAATGGCTTACAACAAAATAGGAGATAAATATGGTTGCAGAGAACTTACGCACCAGGGGAAACAATCGCATGCGCCTTTCTGGATATCCAGCTCCCGATTATCAGTGATGAGAACCGTTGAAAAGAGTAGAGAGCTGGCCCAGGTCGGCTTGTCTTTATATACACTTACACACAGTACAGTACAATGGTCCCTACATTCTTATTGTTCATTGGACACAGGAATTCGTCTCTGCATTATAACAAAAGGTCATAGGTTGGTTCATACAGGTGGGCTGTGACTATTTCAAACTGCTCAGGTGGGAGGGAAACTGGGTTTCCCGCCGCATGGGTAATAAAGTGCAAATATAGTAAATGTCCATAAACTTCTTATGTCCATAACTATACGCACGAGCGAGTAATCCGCTTCAAACCAACACCGGAATATTGCTAATTATATTCTCTTCCGATGGATACTAAACACCACTGTGTAACCCCTGTCTGACCCTTCGTATCAAACAAAGAGGAATCTCTCTGTCCCCGAACATGCTATATTAACTAAACCTTTAGATTCTATCAAAGGGACCATAATCTACAAAATACATTATATGACTAAAATATGTTACGATTGAGTCGCCCGCTAGACGCACACAAACTCTACCGTAAATGCGCATACCGTGCGCCTGCGAGTGCACGCGAATGGCGAGTATATGCACGCACGGGAGAGCTCATGCTCGTGCAGCGGGCACACGCATGAGGTGCATATATGGCAATGTGCAGCGTGATATTTTTCTGACTTTGACAGTCCACCCTTTGGCAGTCACCAATAACTGCCACTTCCTAAAACAGTTCAAAAAGAGAAAAATATATGTCATGTATAATACATTTCTATGATTGGGTAGGGGAGAAGAGAAGAAGGTGAGAAAAAGGTATGATCTAGTGAGATAGTAGAAGCATGTATGTATGAGTCCATGTTTGAGGGGTCATGTATCATCGTGCCGTACGTGTTTTAAATCAAGCTTCGAGGTATTGCGAAGTATACATTTGAATTCCTTCTTATCCCGTGGTACGGGTCTGTGGATGGGCTGTCAAACTTTACCGAGCTCTTTTCGGCTTTTGGTTGCAACAAAATGGGGGAGCACATTTTAGTTGATGATACATGAATGGGGGGATATGTGAGTGCTGATATCTGTGCCTGTGTTCCCTATCGACTATGTGTGTCATTACCTGAAGGTTGTAGAAATGAAGATAAAGAGCAATTATGGTAAATGCAGTCATAAACTATGTGAGTTTAATATACATTTGCCGATTGAGGTCTTGTCTTGTGTCTTGTCTTGTCTTGTCTTGATGAATATGTTGACTGTAGTCCCCCGATGCTTTTGCTATAAACGGTGTGCAAAAAGCTTTTTCAATGTCCATAGACTTACAAAAAGTGTTGGGCTAGCGTAAAATTAAAGGTACTAGGGATATGGGGGTCTATGGCATAGTCCATCAGTTGTCTGTGTAAAAGGTTGTCAAATTCTTCTTCCAAGCGGATGTCTTTTTACCTTGGAGGAAAACAAAGGAGAAACGGGTGAAAGAAACGGACCGTGGAATCACATTTTCATCACAACATTGTCTCTATCGTTGGGTCATAAACCAAATCAGTCGTTGTTATTACAGTATCTTCACTTCTTAAACTCATCACTCGGGCGCTACGTTTACACTTTGTTAAAACCCGAACGCATCTAAATATCAGACCGACCAATATGATGACACCCAGAATACACAAAAGAAATTTCCCTACATCCATGATAATTCCTTGAGCCCATTCTCCTAAACCAGAGAACCAATTTCGCGGGTTCAACCATGACACCCAACCGGTCAGCTCATTACCCACAGCAGCGAGGGTGAGATTGCGTCTCCTGCGGAACTCCCACTTTAATTGGAGAATGTCGTCCATCTTTTGGTCTATGACCTCGACCGGGTCCTCGGTGCTATTCGTAATATAAGTGCAGCATTTTACGCCATACTGCGTTGCCAGTGTGACACAATATCCACCCGTCACTGCCGTGAGATAATTAAGAACCATCCTATGCTGAACCAGTTCTGTTTTATAAGCTTGGAGCTCCCTTCCGGTATACCTGAATGTGTCATCATACATTTCAGTGATATTGTCTAATAAATTTGCAAGCGCAGATATATATTTATAATTTATCACTCCTCTGGCGGTACGAGTGATATCTAACGCGATTAGGAATTGAATCCCGGTGGATTCATGGATCAGGTCAGAGGCCGGATGCTCTGTTCTTTCTATCAGGTGCCGTTTAACGATGTGCTCGTAATGAGTGTGAGTATAAGGAGCTTGGGCACTACGGTGAATATCCTTCATTTTAGTGTGGGATACGGTCATTACCTCAGGCAGTACTTTTCCAATATAACATAACCCTTCTGAGTTTGGGGCAAGCCACTTATACGCCTTCCTCCCGCATATGAAGTATGCATCATCGGGGAGAACATATGGGACGGAGTAGGACATAACCATATTACATATTTTCCATATGAAATCTCCTAACCCTAATTCTCCCATCTGTTTAGTACACGTATCAGTTTGTACGATATATGCACAGTATCCTGGTGATACTTCTCCAACTCTCATGATCCTACTTCCTAGGGTATACCTATATCGGAAATATTTTCCACTACCGGCTATGTGGCGTATAAGTTCTGTATCTGTAGGCATTCTATCGGCTCTGTATGAAAAGGTCATGGTTTGGTTATTCCATTACACTTCCCAATTTCCCGGCTTTCGGGGATTGGAAATGTTAAAACATACTAGGGATCTATCCACATGATATTGGTGGAGCTTCAAACTAGGAGGACTGGAGATATTAAACCTCCTGTCCACCGGCCTCCCACCACTTAGCTCACGTACCTCCCCTATAGTTAAAGGGAATGGCACTAATACTGATTTGCTATGGCCTTGAGGTACTTGAGAGCATACCCAACAATCTGTCTGATTTAACACTTTACCCACTAAGGAGTGATAGTCACTCAATGGATGCCGGTCCATGTGGATATTAAAACTGGACTGACATTTCTTGATGCACCCATCCTCAACTACACTGTCACAGAGTCTACAGATACAGTTCTCTTCAGCTAACAATCCTTCACAATTCCTCCTATTGTCAATGCTATCGGATCGTTTTCTGATACTCGCCTTTGCTTGATGATTATGTTGTTCTTGGAAATCTACGCCTCCAACTTTGTCATGAGAACCCATTCCAGAACCTCTCTCGACCTCCATGGTACTCTCGCCGGAACAGACTGCTCTGGTCAACATCATGGTCAACAGGAAAATCCGGATCACAGTCTCTTGGGGCAAGTCCATCTTATAGGAGGAAATGGAGAAGAATGAGAAGGGGGAAAGAAATAATTGAGGGAGATGGGATGGGAAGTGGAGAAAAACAATAAAAGGGAACAGGGAATCGACAACTGCCTCCGATCTTATTATTCTCAATGCTCAGGTGCCGTCTCAGTCCTCCTGAAACAGACACTCCAGTGATACAACTTCCTCTACCGTCTGTTCTTTATCACGGGACCTCTCTGGATCAGCAACCTTCTTACAATGGGACGAATGGACCCAAGTCTCTCTCTCGGCAACCTTCAATGCTGTCGTGCTAATCAATAAGACTTGATATGGTCCTTCCCATCTGTCAATAAGGCAACCTGAGCGTAGAAAATTCCTTATCATTACATAATCCCCAGGTTCAATGTCATGACAATTACTATCTGGCAGATCAGGAATCACTAACTTCAAATTATCATTCTGATTCCTTAGCTGTTTACTCATCTTAACCAAATACTTTACAGTCACTTCATTGTTACACTTCAAATCATCCTGAGGGTTAATCATAACATGCGGTTGTCGACCGAACAGAATTTCAAAAGGGGACAGATTAAGAGGGGACCTGGGAGTGGTTCTGATGCTGTATAATACAATGGGCAAAGCTTCTGGCCATGTCAATCCTGTTTCCGCCATAACTTTGCTCAATTTATTTTTAATAGTGCTGTTCACTCTTTCTACTTTCGCACTCGCCTGGGGGCGGTACGGAGTGTGCAGCTTACTATCAATCCCCATCAACTTACACATTCCTTGAAAGACATCACCTGTAAAATGGGTACCCCTATCACTTTCAATTATTCTAGGGATACCGTATCTACACACAAATTCCTGCACAATTTTCTTAGCGGTAAACATAGCGGTGTTTGTGGCCGCAGGAAATGCTTCGACCCAATTTGAAAACACATCTATACAAACTAGTACATACTTCAAATTTCGACAAGGGGGTAATTGTATGAAATCAATTTGTATTACCTGAAAAGGGCCGCCTGTAGGTGGGATATGAGATGGTTCTGTTGGTATTGCCTTTCCGATATTCTTCCTCAAGCAGGTGAGGCATGTCATTGCCCTTTTTCCCGCATGGGAAGAAAATCCTGGGGCGCACCAATATGCTCTTACCAACTTGCACATCCCTTCCTTGCCTAGATGAGTCAGCCCATGTGCTGCTTCCGCTAAACTTGGAAGGTATGCTCTGGGTGCCACTGGTTTACCCTGCCCATCTGTCCAGAGTCTTGAGGACTCCTGGCCATATCCTTTTGCCCTCCAAGCTGCCTTTTCCTGTGTGGAACACAAATTTTGCATTTCACACAATTTCTGTGTGTTGACGGTATTAAATACCATCAGTTGTGTGGTGTCTGTCTGTCTGGGGGTACCAGCTGCTAACTTAGCAGCTTCGTCTGCTCGGCTGTTACCAAGTGATACCGGGTCTTGGCTATATGTATGTGCTTTACACTTGATAACAGCCACTCTGTCGGGTTCCTGTATCGCTGTTAGAAGCCTTTTGATGTGGGCTGCATGCGCTACCGGTGTACCAGCTGCCGTCATGAAATTTCTGAGGCGCCATAGGGCTCCGAAATCATGGACTACTCCGAATGCGTATCTAGAATCGGTATAGATATTGGCTGATTTGCCCTTAGCCAATTCACATGCTCTGGTTAGGGCAACCAGTTCAGCAACCTGGGCTGAGTGAGGTGGGCCTAGCGGTTCTGCTTCTATGGTGCCTTGGTCATCTACGCGTATCCAGTACACAAGTCTCCCGAGTCCGTCTGTCTGTGACAACTACCGTCAGTGTAGAAAGTAAGATCTACATCTTCCAGTGGGTTGTCACTGATGTCAGGCCTTGCCGTGAAATTTTGGGTCAAATATTCCATACAATCATGCGTGTCATCCCCTGTCTTAAATCCTCCTTCACTATTACTCTCATCCTCCACCCTTTGTGCCTGTCCACACCTGGGCAGAGCCGGTCATAGGCATAGGCAAACTAGGCAATTGCCTAGGGCATTTGATATGCCTAGGGGCATCAGCAGCTTCTGCTGATTAAAATGATATGCGGCATGCCTATATTCTGTGTGTAGCATTTCATATGCAGATACAGCCACAGTCGCACACAGTATATAGGCATGCCACATATCATTTTATTCAGCAGAATCTGCTTGTGCATCCTAGCCACATAGCAATGCAAATAAGATGCATTTTCATTAAAATAATGTGCCCGACGTTAGCATTGAGGCAAGATTTATGAGGACACATCTGTATCCAAACAGAGACAGAGGTCACAGTGTTAGTGGCATTGTGAGTGCTGTGTGCATGTGAGTGGGTTGGTTGTGCAGTAGTGTTCAGAATATGTGTAAGGAGCATTATGTGTGTCATGTAAAAATGCATTAATAATGTGCAACATATGTGTAAGGGGTACTGTGTCATTATGTGTATAGGGGACTAATAATGTGCAGCAAATGTGTAGGGGGCACTATGTGTGTCATTATGTGTATAGGGGCATTAATAATGTGCAGCATATGTGTAAGGGACATTATGTGTAAAAAGGGCATTAATAAAGATTGTCATAATGTGTAAGGCACATTATGTTTATAAGGACATTAATAATGTGTCTCATATGTGTAAGGGGCATAACTGTGTGGCATTATGTGTATAAGGTGCTCTACTATGTGGCATTGCGTATAGAAAGGGCACTACTGTGTCCTCTAATGTGAATAAGGAGCAATAGGGTGTGGTGTAATGTGAATGTGAATAAGGAGCAATTCAGTGTGATGTAATGTGAATAAGGGGCTCTAATGTAACGTTTATAAGGTAAAGTGATACTACTGTGCGATGTAATATGAATTATGGACACTATCGCATGATCAAATGTGAATAAAGTTGCAGTACTGTGTGGCGTAATTGGAATTGGGGTTACTATTGTGTGGCCATGCCCCTTGCCAGTAAAAACACACCCCTTTTTGGTCTGTGTGCCAAATGTGCAAACTGTTCCTATTTAAAATATAGGGGGTACAAACACCAAAATAAGGACTGCTATGGATGAGGGGTGGTGGTGCTGGGAAAGAGGTGCAAGGTCAGAGGCGGAACCAGCGATGGTGCTAGGGGGCACCAGCAGTGGTGCTAGGGGGCACCATCTAAAATTTTGCCTAGGGCATCATATTGGTTAGGGCCGGCTCTGCACCTGGGAGATACGTTGCCGGATTTAATGCACTGCATCTCTTTATGGTGATGTTTACGGGGGCCATTAATGCCAATTCCCATCTTGTAAACCGTGCTGATGAGACGTGTCTAGTTTGAGCCGAATTCAGCAAGGCTGACACTGCATGTGGTGTATGGATTGTGAGGTTGTGTCCTAGCACTACATCTTCGCTTTTCGTTACTAGCAATGCTATCGCAGCGACACTTCGCAAGCATGTGGGGAGGGATCGCGCTACCGTATCTAACTGAGCGCTGTAGTATGCTACCGCCTGCTGGCATCACCGTGCTTTTGGGTTAGGACGCCTGCCGCGTAACCAGCACTTTCTGTTCCGTACAGCTCAAAGGGTTTCCCATAGTCTGGCATACCTAATGCTGGTGCCTGCGTTAGGCACTGTTTAAGTCTCTCAAATGCCATCTCGGATTCGTCTGTATGCGAAATCCGATCAGGTTTGTTTGATGAGACCATCTCCTGCAAAGGTAATGCTAGAATGGAAAAACCTGGGATCCAGTTACGGCAATACCCACACATTCCTAAAAATGTTCTGATCTGTTGCTGGGTTTGTGGCAGAGTCATGTCTCGAATTGCTTGAATTCTATCAGCGGTCAGGTGTCTCAGTCCTTGTGTCAGACAGTGTCCTAAATATTTTACTTTAGTCTGGCATAATTGCAACTTGTCTTTGGAAACCTTGTGTCCTGTGTCTGAAAGATGAAACAGGAGCTGTTTCGTATCTTTCAGGGACGCTTCCAGTGAATCTGAACATAGTAGTAAATCATCCACATACTGTATCAATATTGATCCACTCTCTGGTTGGAAAGACTGTAAACAATCATGCAAGGCCTGTGAAAATATACTTGGACTGTCTATGAAACCTTGTGGTAATCGAGTCCATGTGTATTGGACTCCTCTGTATGTGAATGCAAACAAATATTGGCTGTCAGGGTGCAGAGGTACCGAGAAGAAGGCGGAGCAGAGGTCAATAACAGTGAAAAATTTTGCAGTGGGAGGGATTTGCATAAGAATGACAGCTGGATTTGGCACTACGGGGAACTGACTCTCAACTATTTTGTTAATCCCCCTTAGATCCTGCACTAGCCTGTAACCCCTCCCCCCACTCTTTTTCACAGGGAAGATGGGACTATTGGCAGTGCTGGATGTTCTTACCAGAATGCCCTGTTGTAGCAAGCGCTCTATTACGGGGTATACTCCTAACTCCACCTCTGGCTTCAGAGGGTATTGTGGGATTTTTGGAGCTATCCTACCATCTTTTACTTGCACAACTACTGGAGCTACGTTTGCCATTAATCCAGTGTCTTGTCCATCTTTAGTCCAAAGTGACTCTGGTATTTGGGATGTCATTTCTTCTACCTGGGATGAACTCCTATTTATCATAACGGTATGTGACATTAATTTTGATGGGGAGTCTAGCATGTCTCGTACTTCCTGAGCGTGATTCTCAGGTATGTCTAAGAATACACCTTCAGGAGTACAATATATGACGCACCCCATTTTACACAATAAATCTCTTCCCAGGAGATTAGTCGGTGCCGATGCAGCCAGCAAAAAGGAATGCTTGGTATGCAAAGGCCCTATTGTAATCTCTGCTGGTTTGCTAACAGGGTAGTGCTGTACTACTCCCGTTACTCCCATGGCTGGAATTGTCTTACCAGTGGTTCTCATGCCCACTGTCGAATTTATCACTGATTTGGCCGCCCCCGTATCTACAAGGAAATTTAATGATTTACCAGCTACATCAATTGTGATCTCGGGTTCACTTCCAAGACTTGCAATCAATTTCACTGGCTGCAGATTACAGGTGTGGCCACACCCCTATTGGGTATGGTGACCTCCCTGAATCGTGCTGGCAGCAATTACTTGTGGTGGGGGTAGATGGGAACTATCAGAGATTTGCCAGTCTCTTCTTGGGGGATACCTTTTTGTTTCCCCTGCATGTGGCTCATAGCTCCGCCCTTTCGGTCCTTGATCCCAATGTCTCGTATCAGGTCGTTGTCTAGGGGATTGATATGAATTTTGTATTTGTCTTGCTTTACAATCACGTGACATGTGTCCCTCTCTGTGACAACTATAACATTTTATACCTCTTGACTTACCCACAGGGGTCACAGTTCTGGGCTGAGGTGGCCGGGTAGTGAGGGCCTGTATGCTCACAGCCATTAACTTATCACTCTGTGACTCCCTGTGTCTGATGATATTCCGATCATGCCCAGCAGCAGCCTCTCCCAATGCATCCACCGACATACCTCTCCAATCAGGCCTAGTGGTTTGTATTCTATTCCTTAAAACATCTTTTAGACCGTCCATTAATACTGAAACAGCTACTTCCCTGTGGTGTACATTAGTTTTAATGTCATCTATACCAGTGTACCTAGCCATATCCTGCAGAGCCCGGTGAAAATACTCTGGTGTGGATTCACCTTCTTTTTGTTTTATTGTAAAGATTTTATTCCACTTTACTACTGCAGGAAAATATACCCCTAACTGTAAGTTGATTCTCTTTACATTATCCTGATTATACTCGTCTGTTAGTGGTACTTCCTCATCTAACTTGCAATCAGCGATAAACTTTAACGGATCAACACTGGGGGGTAAACATGCCCTCAAAACTGTCCTCCAATCTTTGTTATTTGGCTCTGCAGAATATCCTAGCTCCCTAATATACTTTTGACATGCAACTAGATCTTTCCTAGGATCAGGGAATTCAGACATCATTGATCTTAATTCTGCTCGGGAAAAGGGACAGTGCATGGCGATGTTCCTGACCGGAGTTGCTCCTGAAGTGTCAGTTTTCCCATTTGGCACTGCTATTACCCTAACAGGATTAAGTCCAACAACATCATTCTGAGTAGATTCTACAACATGTGGTGAAATGGTTTCAGCATAGTGTATGGTGCCGTACTTACCAGTCGATACGACCTCACCTGTCCCTCCGCTAGGGGCCTTTGATACTAATCTTACGGGTTGGGTCGTGCCTACTGCTGTTTCTGATATGGTGGCTGCTAGGGAGAGTGCTGATATTATTGTGGGCTCATCCTCTTGGTCACAATCCTGGGGAAAGTTCAAAACAGGGTACAACTTGCACGGATTAGTGTTAGCATTAATTACTTTGGTTACATTATCCTTAACTTCTACACATTTAACATAACCCTGAGTGCCATTCTCTGCAACCAATTTCTCTCCAGGTATGTACGGTGGTGGGGGTGCAGTGGCTATCAGTTTCCTGATAGGGTTAGATCCAGTGGCTTGCGCCAACCCCCTTTGTATTTCACCTTCCTGTTGCCACAATGTTAAATAATCATAATGTTTAATACGCCTTTTTGAAGATTTAATCAGGCACACTCTTCTCCTTAAATTCTGTAATACTTCTGGGTTAAAACTACCTACCCGGGGAAACTTTTCCCCATCATGCACAGTCATCCTTTCCCATTCATTGCACAACATTTCTGTGTGATGACCATATTTCTCACACATGATATACCTTGCCGACCCGATTGGTCGGTTTACCAAATCAACCTGAACCTGGGTTGATCGCCCCTTACCTGAACAACTGGCCCCCATCTCTGCAGGTGCTGCTTTCACTACCTCTGACTTCAAATCAGGGTCTTCGGCAACCCTTACAGAAAACCAAAATGTCCGGGGTAAGGCTGCGGTGGGGGTTTTGCAACGAGGTCCGCCCACTTAACTCCGCCCACGCTGGCCAATACGGCGACCAAAGTTCCCAGAGGTTCCGTACCCAACCTAGGGCACCTAAGTACGTCTACTTGTTCGGGCGTGTGGGAGTGTCTTACCCTCCCCAGCAAGTATCAGTCGCTGGAATGTCCCTGAGTGATCAGGCTACTTCCCTTAAAATAAAAAAAAATTACACAAATCACGTTAACAATGTGCAAGCAGCGTTCTTCTGAATTCAAGACATGCTGATGCACACAATCACATGCGGTACAATCGTATCTGCACACAAGCAACTAATCTTATGTGCGGAACGATCAGTGGAATCGAAAATTTCGGCTGCGAATTCCTTCAGCAATGAGCTTCTTTGGCCTATATGGGTCTCGCACCAACCCTCTTCGGTTGTGCTCTCTACTTCTAGTCTGCTGTACCTGAACCTCCTGGTCCTTGACCTCCTGGTCTGTTATGTACAGCAGACTCTACTGCTCATAAATATGTCGAGATTAACAAGGGACGCCTCCCAAGCCACCCCACGCTATCACTCTCGCTGGTGTACCTCTTTCTACTGGCCTATGGTTCCCACTTCCGTAATAAAAGAGAAATCTTATATATGCACACTCTTACATTCGAACACTCTTATTTCTGTACAGAATTCCTTTCATTCAGTAATAGTCTAACCCAGAAGAATTGCAACAGAGAAAGTCTTTTTCTTAACTTTTAAACTTTTGGATTTGAGATAGATGTGTGTTATTTTCGCGTTACTTCCTTATCGCCTATTAAAACAATACTATCGCGTGGTTTGTATTATGTGGGCGTATCCGTACGCTCCGTTGCGTAATATACGCTCCGTGCGTCGACCCTTGCGTTGCGTACGCCCTGCCCTTGTAAGGACACGTGTACGCAGACCAAGTACGTCCACAATAACACACTACACGTTTATCAATGTGAATGATCTTCAACAGTAATCCTTCACTGAACACCACTCAAATCTCCCTTGTATTCTAGGCGAGATTGTGTGCGTGTCTTTTACAATTATTCCCTTAAATATTACTTTTTTTATCTTTTAACTATTAATAACAACAAATGTCTCAGCACGTTTATCACTAGTGTGTGGCAATCAGGAGAATGAGGTACGGACAAATAATACTAAACAAGAAATACAGGTGTGTGTGCTTATGCGTACGTTCGCAAAACAGAAACTAAACAGGTTTTAAAAGACAATAACGTACTGTTCTTACCTTCCGGTTCCGGATTCCTTCAGCACTCCTTTACTAAGCGAAGCAGACGCTTATCTGGTCAGCACTACGAGGAATATTACCTCCCGCCCTTTGCTGACCGATAATGTCTGCTGAAATTACCTAGTGCAGATATGTGAAGAGCGGGCGAGTCCCCAATTGATAAAGCCTAATATTTATCTTATTTAAAACACTCTAAAAGGTTGATGAACACAGTACGCAATTGGCGTATGGAATACCGTAAGAGTACGCATGTAGCGTAACAAACGCTTAGCCGTGGACGAGACGCACGAGCGGCACGTTCGCTCACGGCTTAAAGCGTAAAGGCAAGCACGCTATAGGCTACCGACTAACGTAATGATACGCTATCAGCGTAGCGGACGCTCGAGACCACGAGGAGATCACAAGCGGCGCTGACACTCACAGCGTTAAACCTTTGTAACAATATCATAAACAATGTACTTAAATTGTAAACCTTTGTGCAGTGATATGGTGTAAATGCAACACAGTGTAACCTTGTTAGTTTAAAAGCTGTATGAGCGATTCTTACGCTCTGAGAACCCTTTAGCAATATAATAAACACTCAAATACCGGTCTAAGGGTCTAACACCTTTTAAGGGAGAGAATGAACGTTCAATCGCAAAAGAATACACAATACAAGTTATACACTACCAAACTAACATAAAATACCTAACCGAGTTACTACACGTTAAAATACAACAAAGACACAATTACATTTAAGGGGGAAGGAGAGAGAGAATGGCTTACAACAAAATAGGAGATAAATATGGTTGCAGAGAACTTACGCACAAGGGGAACAATCGCAAGCGCCTTTCTGGATATCCAGCTCCCGATTATCAGTGATGAGAACCGTTGAGAAGAGTAGAGAGCTGGCCCAGATCGGTTTGTCTTTTTATACACTACACACAATACAGTACAATGGTCCCTACATTCTTATTGTTCATTGGACACAGGAATTCGTCTCTGCATTATAACAAAAGGTCATAGGTTGGTTCATACAGGTGGGCTGTGACTATTTCAAACTGCTCAGGTGGGAGGGAAACTGGGTTTCCCGCCGCATGGGTAATAAAGTGCAAATATAGTAAATGTCCATAAACTTCTTATGTCCATAACTATACGCACGAGCGAGTAATCCGCTTCAAACCAACACCGGAATATTGCTAATTATATTCTCTTCCGATGGATACTAAACACCACTGTGTAACCCCTGTCTGACCCTTCGTATCAAACAAAGAGGAATCTCTCTGTCCCCGAACATGCTATATTAACTAAACTTTTAGATTCTATCAAAGGGACCATAATCTACAAAATACATTATATGACTAAAATATGTTACGATTGAGTCGCCCGCTAGACGCACACAAACTCTACCGTAAATGCGCATACCGTGCGCCTGCGAGTGCACGCGACTGGCGAGTATACGCACGCACGGGAGAGCTCATGCTCGTGCAGCGGGCACACGCATGAGGTGCATATATGGCAATGTGCAGCGTGATATTTTTCTGACTTTGACACCATTATGCTGCATCCCCTGTTTCTTTGGACTGGGAGTCGGCAGGATTCCGCTCCTGTCCTTTTTGCAGCAGTCCTTTTTCTAGTATTGTCATCTCTGTTTAATATTATGATACTTCGCGACATGGTTTTCCACGCTGCATCTTCTTTTCCTCCTTTCTCTGCTTTCCCTCTCTTTCTATTTCCTTCCCTTGCTGCTCTTCCTTTCCCCTCTCCAGTGTCTGTCGTGGGGATGACTATTGTGAAGCTCTTAGGTCTGCCGTAATGATGGGGGTGAATGATCTACATGTCACTACCCTTAATGTTAAAGGGCTGAATGTTCCTGAGAAAAGGTCTAAACTCCTCAAATGGCTTAGAGATGAGAGAGTTGACGTTGCTTTTATTCAGGAAACGCATTTTAAGATGGGACATGTGCCATCCCTAAAATGTCACTACTATCCTCATGTTTTCCTGTCTAATAATTCAGCCGGTAAGACATTAGGCGTGGCTTTATTATTGGCTCGCCACCTGCCTATCCTTAATGTTACCTCCCATAGAATAGCTGAAGGTAGAGGGTTGCTGGTGAAATGCGACATATACGGCCAACGCTTTTCCTTTTTGAACATATATGCTCCCAATGCTAAACAACCTTCCTTTTTGTCCTCGGTTTTGGATACTGCTGAGCCTCTTGTGGAGGGGGTGTGTCACAACTGAGGGCCTGAGCTGACGGGAGGCAGCCTCAGTTGTAGGGGCTGAGATGTAACGGAACCTGGGAGGTTGTATCAGACGTTATGTACACAAAATTCATTTGGGACCGCACTAGTATTAACAATCTAAACAAAATGTATAAATGGCATAGGAAAACCAATATATATGCAGTTGGAAGAAATGTGGTTATGAACTGCTAATGATTGGCGGTGCTCCCAGGAATTTTGTAGATTGGACTACAATTGAAAAGGAGAGACAAGACAAAAAACCCTTGTTTGGGAGCACTCGTTTGTAATAATTTGTATGATATAAGTAGAGTAAATGATGAGTAAAGTAAAACTTAACCTTTAATTGTTTCTTGAATAAAAGGAAAAAAAGGGGGGTTATAAGACAATTATAGGACTCGTGTCTGGTGTTCAGCAAAAAGAAACTTGTTTGACCTTTTTAGCAAATGAGGTACAAGTTGCTAGGAGAAGGTGAAAATATCAGAAGTAATATATTGGATGAATATCAGTGTGTTCTGATGAGGTATCCAGGACAGTCACTGTACATGCCTCAAAAAAAAAAAGGGTTTTCAGAGTAGAACGTGATATGGTAGCAAGGTTGAGTAAACTGAAATTGATCTTTTAAGAGAGATGGAGAAAAGGGGGGCCCACTGCACCTGGTATTCTCAGGGGGTTTCCCATCCTGATACTGACCAGGCCATACCTGTTTAGCTTCCGAGATCGGACAAGATCGGGCGCATTCAGGGTAGTATGGCCGTGGGCCTGTGGTAAGGGATGTGGAGAAAGAGATGGTAAAAGATAGAAAATAATCCTATTGTCCGTACTGTATACAAATCAACCATATGTGGTCCGGGAGTGTTTTTCCAGAAACAGACATGAAGGTATAGCCAGCTTTGGAGAATTAAAAAGGGGGCCCACCGCACCTGGTATTCTCAGGAGGTTTTCCTTCCTAGTACTGACCAGGCCACGCCTGCTTAGCTTCCGAGATTGGACAGGATCGGGCGTATTCAGGATAGTATGGCCGTGGGCCAGTGTGAGGAAAATATTGAGTGGAAAGGGAGAATGCACTGTTTTGTGTACTTCACACTCAACCACGACCACTGATGGTCTCGAAATAATATTTCCAGACAGTATCAAGGTGATTTATAGTGTCTGGGTGTAATAGAGATATATTGTGGTTGGGGGAATTTAAGAGAATAATGTAAGGTAGGTGTGTGTGTGTATATGTCATTATAATTGTAGTAAAAAGCTTGTGGATAAAAGATGTATCAAGAGGTAGAGTAAAGCTGAAAAAATGACTCAAATTAAATGACAAATCACACAATATTTGTTAGTCCCTTGGGGGAAAAAACAGATAAATGGTCATATATTGGAAGGGAGCTCAAGGCTGGCTCCCAAATGGTACTCTTAGCCTTAAATTCTGAGTGGGAAAGGTTAAATACCAAATCTCATATCAAATGTCAATTGATTAATGATAAAGTATAAAAAATGCTACCATGAAACACATGCATGTTGGAATCACAGAAAATGTTATAATAAATGCACTTGTGTGTATAAATCACAGTTAGATATCTGTGTCTAATGAAAGAACCTTGGAGGCATGAGCGGGTGTGAGGACTAAGTACTGCAGATTTTCACTGAAAATAGAAAGCTGTTATAAAACATGATTTCTGAGACAGAGGTAAATATGGTGGTATAAAGTGGTCTGATAACCGTTACCACTATCTTTGGGTAAACTGAACTCTTTACAAACTTGTAGTGAGTATGGACATGATTTTAAACCCTGGTGGTCTAGTGAGATTACCCAGTATAAGTCGTAGCAAAGAGGAAACACACGGCAGCGCAAAATACAATATATGATCAGTGTTGGGCAGGGGATAGATTCCCGTGCTGCACTGAAAATGTAGTGGTGCGCTTGAGACCCTGGTGGTCTAGTGTTAGTTACCCTGGCCGCACGGTATGCGGCGAATGCTCTGTTGATCTCCCCTGTTCGAAGTCCCGCTAGTCCCGCTAGTAGTGACGAGCGCGGCCGCCCGCTTCCGGACTGGGCGTCGCCGCGATGACGTCACTGTTGACGATTCTCGACGTACGTTTCACCTGGTTGGCTTGGTCACGAGAGCCCCTCTCTAGTGCTCTCATGTGGCCAGTACTTGAAGGTTGAGGTAACCAATGAAAAGATTACTTTAGTTATGACTGATTGAAAAACGGACCAATCAGATTTCGGGTGGGGTGTCCCGTGGTAACCATTTTGGAAGAGGGAAAAAGGAAGGGAAAAGACGGGAAGTGATGGGGAATGTAACAGGGAGCGTGGTGGTGCTGACTGAGAGTGGGAAACTGGAAATGATGAGTGTGTTGAGAAATGAGATTGGGAAAGATGAGAAGTGAATGAGCGAGATTGGATAAATGAGTCAAATAAAATGGAAAAATGAAAATTGGTAAATGGATGAAATAAATTGAAAGTAAACATGAGGAGTGAGAATGAATAAGTGGATGAATAAATAAATGAATGAATGTAAAATATTGATTGAAATTATAAATAAGTAAAGATAATAATAATGAAAATCATATAAAAGAAAAATATAAAATGAAAAATGAAATGAAGTGAGAATAGTAATGATTAAGAATAAATAAAAATAAAAATAGAAAAAATAAATATAAAAATAAAATTAAATATAAAAATGAAAATAAATATAATTATAATGATAATAATTATAATAATGATAAAAATAAATAAAAATGAAAAATAAAATATGAAAAATAAAAATAATAATAAAAATAAAAATAAATGAAAAAGAGAGAGAAGAAAAAAAGAGAAAGAAAGAGAGTGGAAAAAATTAATTTTGATAATGATATGGTGGTATTAATGATGAAAAATAGTAATTGTGATGAGAAATGATTAGAAGAAAAAGTATTGAGAGCAAAAGTGTATAGGAATATGTTAATTAAGAGTAGAGGGGGTTTTTTGTTGTGAAAAATGGAGATGATGAGAATGAGTGTGAACGTGATGGAGAGCGTTGAATGAAAGTGGGTGTAGAACACAGATGGAGGAGAGTTGCGTTGTGGGTGGAGGGGGTTGTGGTTAAGATATGGGGGTTGGAGTGAGAAGGCACCGGAGTGGTGTGACATGTGGAAGGAGTGGAGGATGATATTATGGGTGTGAGTGTGTGGATGGGAGAGTCTGTGAGTATTGTGTAGGGTGTAGTCTGCAAATAGAATGTTGGGTGTGGGTGGAAGTGACAGGGTCTGACAAGTCATGGAAGCATTGTGACAATTATTGTGAAAGGTGAAAGTTGTGAGCTGAGGAAAGGGTGAGAAAAGGGTACAGGATTAAAAAGGGGGGAAAAAAGAGAGAGAGGAGAGGGGGGGAATGAAGGAATGGATGGAGAAAGAAGATGAAGAAATTGGGGGGAGAGAGAAGGAAAGACAGTGAACGGGTGATGAGGAAGGGGGTGAGGGGTTGGGATGGGGAAAAAAGGGGGGGAAGAGGAAGAAGGTGAGGGTGGATAGTGGGGGGGCAAAGAGGGAGGGGGGAGGGAGAGTGGAGAGGAGAGGGGAAGGAAAAGGGAAGGGAAAAGTGAGGGGGAAATAGAAAAAAAGGGGGGGAGGTGGGAAATAAGATTGGGGTGATAGTTTCGGGGAGGGACAATGATGGAGGGAGGGAGCAAGATGGATGGACGTTTGAATTATGTGGGCAGAAAGATACTGTAATTGATGTTTTCGTTTAGACCTTTGGGCATTAATGTGTCCAGCTTGAAGATCCATTCGGATTCCTTCTTCTGGAGTGCCATGTGATAATCTCCACCTCTCAATCCCATTTTTACTTGTTCCAGACCTGAAAAATGGAGATCTTCCGTTCGACTGTCATGGAAACGTAAGAAGTGTCTGGCGACTGTGGTGAGCTTCTTGAATTGGGCTAAGTCTGATTTGGCATTTCTCACCGTACTAATGTGTTCAAGTGCCCTGACTTTGAACATACGAGAGGTCATGCCCACGTATCTTAAATTGCAGGTACAAGAGATGCAATAGATCACATTTTCTGTCCTACAGTTGAAAAAAATCATGTATTGTGACCTGCTGGTTAAATCTGTCAATGGTTGTCGGAAGGTTGGAGATATGTGGGCACAATTTGCATTTACCACACGGGTAGCTGCCTTTGAGTGATCTTGGCTTTGAGGGCTGTGAGAAGTAGCTTCTTACCAGTTTATCTTTTAAGTTCGGTGCCCTTCTCCAGCTCATGTTGATATTCTGACCTATAAGGTCCGATATATCCTCATCCATTTTCAGAACATGCCAATGGGTTTGTAGGATGTTTCTTGCATCTTTCCAGTTTTTGCAGAAGTCACCGATGAAGCGTAAGGTGTTTTTATCTTCCTTAGTTTTTGTAGTGGGAAAGACCAGAGAATCCCGTTCTACTTTCTGTACTTCGGATTTGGCCCTTTTAATCAGTCTATTGCTGTAACCACGTTCTTTCAATCTTGCAGCCAGATCGATGCTTTTGGTTTGAAAGGTGGAGTCTTCGGTGCAGTTCCTTTTTAATCTAAGGAATTCTCCTTTAGGAATATTTTTAATGGTTGATGGAAAATGGCTACTGGTTGAGTGAAGCAGGCTGTTAGTTGAAGTCTCTTTCCTGAAGATTTCAGTGGCTACTGTGTTGGTATCATCTCGATATATCCTGAGATCAAGGAATGGAATGGAGAATTGACTGCTGGTGTATGTAAATTTCATATTGATCTGATTAGTATTGAGAGACAGAATGTATTGGTCCAGTTCGTTTTGGGTACCGTCCCAGATCATGAAGATATCATCGATGTAACGTATCCAAATCAGAATGTGGTTAGTGTATTCTTCTTGGTCATCATTGAACACCATTTCCCGTTCCCACCAGCCCAAAAAGAGGTTCGCATATGTGGGGGCACATGCCGCCCCCATAGCGGTGCCCCTGGTCTGTACATAGAAACGATTGTTAAAAAGAAAATAGTTGTGATTCAACACAAAATGGAGTAATTCCAGAAGGAAATCCTGAAAATCACCAGTGTCACCCATGGACAAAAAATATTTGACTGCATTAATGCCCAGATCGTGTTCAATAGATGTATATAGAGATTCAACATCTAATCCAACCATTATGTGGGAGTCTTCCAAATGTATGCCCTGGATTTTTTTCAGGACATCAGTCGTATCCTTGACATATGAAGGTAGAGTAAGGACATGTTGTCGCAAGTGAACATCAAGGAAGCAGCTAGCTTTTTCAAGAAGGCCCCCATTGCCTGATATAATGGGTCGTCCCGGTGGATTGTCCACATTTTTGTGGACTTTTGGTAGCAGATACAGTGTCGGTGTCCTTGGGTGTGGGGTGTTCAGATAGTCCCATTCTGTTTTGGTGATGGTACCTTGTTGAAGATGTTTATTGATGATCCGAGAATAAAGGTTTAGAAAATTCTGTGTGGGATCAAATAAAGTTGTCTTGTAGCAGGAGGTATCCTTTAATTGTCTATTGGCCTCTTTAAGGTATAGTATAGTTGGCCAAATAACGATGTTTCCTCCTTTGTCTGACGTTTTGATTTGGACGTCGTCCCATTTTTGCATCTCTTTAATGGCTGCTTTTTGTTGTCTGGATAAGTTGTCAATTGATCTGAACGATTTCTGGCGCCGATAAAGGTTGTCAAAATCACGTGATACCAGATCCAAGAACACCTTTATCTCAGGGCTTTGATTATCCTGAGGATAAAAGGTTGACTTGTTTTTGCAGATTGGGCGGCTGGAGGTAGAGGGTTGTTCATCCGATAATTCCTCTAGAATGGCCAAAGCATCTTGTTCTTGCTGTGACCAGTTGACTGGGTCAGTGTTTGGTAGGGAAAAAGACTTATCTTTTTTAGAAAAGTGTTTTTTAAGTAGAAGTTTACGACCAAAATGTCGAAGGCTTACTTCCCATTTGAAGCGGTCGAAATGATTAGTCGGTGAGAAGGAGAGACCTTTCTCAAGGACATTGGTTTGGTCCTGGGTGAGGACATGTGTGGACAGGTTAATTATCCTTAGTTTGGTGAGACCCTCATTAGTTACTTCTGTTTCCTGGAGGGGTATCGTCTTTGCTGCGGGGACCGCCATCTTTGTCTTGATGTTCTTCCTTCCCCCCCGCCTGGTTTTTGTTTTGCAGGGTATCCACGGGTCTTGCCCCTGCTTACCTCTAAAAAAGAGGTGGATGTGGAAGCGGAGTGGTGACTAGGATCCCTCCTGCGATTGAAGGGATCTCTTGAGTCAGAGTTGGAATCCGGATGGTCTTCTGTATCTGTTGATTCGACTTCAGAAGATGATGGTGTGTACTCCCGCCTGGTCGTGTCCCTTCTATTGGTTTGTTGGGTCCATTTGAAAATGTGTCCCGAAGTGAAGTCACGTTTGTCCCTTGCGAACTTGGATTTTTTCCTTTCAATAATCTTTCTTCCAATCTCGCTCATTCACTTCTCATCTTTCCCAATCTCATTTCTCAACACACTCATCATTTCCAGTTTCCCACTCTCAGTCAGCACCACCACGCTCCCTGTTACATTCCCCATCACTTCCCGTCTTTTCCCTTCCTTTTTCCCTCTTCCAAAATGGTTACCACGGGACACCCCACCCGAAATCTGATTGGTCCGTTTTTCAATCAGTCATAACTAAAGTAATCTTTTCATTGGTTACCTCAACCTTCAAGTACTGGCCACATGAGAGCACTAGAGAGGGGCTCTCGTGACCAAGCCAACCAGGTGAAACGTACGTCGAGAATCGTCAACAGTGACGTCATCGCGGCGACGCCCAGTCCGGAAGCGGGCGGCCGCGCTCGTCACTACTAGCGGGACTAGCGGGACTTCGAACAGGGGAGATCAACAGAGCATTCGCCGCATACCGTGCGGCCAGGGTAACTAACACTAGACCACCAGGGTCTCAAGCGCACCACTACATTTTCAGTGCAGCACGGGAATCTATCCCCTGCCCAACACTGATCATATATTGTATTTTGCTCTGCCGTGTGTTTCCTTTTTGCTACGACTTATACTGGGTAATCTCACTAGACCACCAGGGTTTAAAATCATGTCCATACTCACTACAAGTTTGTAAAGAGTTCAGTTTACCCAAAGATAGTGGTAACGGTTATCAGACCACTTTATACCACCATATTTACCTCTGTCTCAGAAATCATGTTTTATAACAGCTTTCTATTTTCAGTGAAAATCTGCAGTACTTAGTCCTCACACCCGCTCATGCCTCCAAGGTTCTTTCATTAGACACAGATATCTAACTGTGATTTATACACACAAGTGCATTTATTATAACATTTTCTGTGATTCCAACATGCATGTGTTTCATGGTAGCATTTTTTATACTTTATCATTAATCAATTGACATTTGATATGAGATTTGGTATTTAACCTTTCCCACTCAGAATTTAAGGCTAAGAGTACCATTTGGGAGCCAGCCTTGAGCTCCCTTCCAATATATGACCATTTATCTGTTTTTTCCCCCAAGGGACTAACAAATATTGTGTGATTTGTCATTTAATTTGAGTCATTTTTTCAGCTTTACTCTACCTCTTGATACATCTTTTATCCACAAGCTTTTTACTACAATTATAATGACATATACACACACACACCTTACATTATTCTCTTAAATTCCCCCAACCACAATATATCTCTATTACACCCAGACACTATAAATCACCTTGATACTGTCTGGAAATATTATTTCGAGACCATCAGTGGTCGTGGTTGAGTGTGAAGTACACAAAACAGTGCATTCTCCCTTTCCACTCAATATTTTCCTCACACTGGCCCACGGCCATACTATCCTGAATACGCCCGATCCTGTCCAATCTCGGAAGCTAAGCAGGCGTGGCCTGGTCAGTACTAGGAAGGAAAACCTCCTGAGAATACCAGGTGCGGTGGGCCCCCTTTTTAATTCTCCAAAGCTGGCTATACCTTCATGTCTGTTTCTGGAAAAACACTCCCGGACCACATATGGTTGATTTGTATACAGTACGGACAATAGGATTATTTTCTATCTTTTACCATCTCTTTCTCCACATCCCTTACCACAGGCCCACGGCCATACTACCCTGAATGCGCCCGATCTTGTCCGATCTCGGAAGCTAAACAGGTATGGCCTGGTCAGTATCAGGATGGGAAACCCCCTGAGAATACCAGGTGCAGTGGGCCCCCCTTTTCTCCATCTCTCTTAAAAGATCAATTTCAGTTTACTCAACCTTGCTACCATATCACGTTCTACTCTGAAAACCCTTTTTTTTTTTTGAGGCATGTACAGTGACTGTCCTGGATACCTCATCAGAACACACTGATATTCATCCAATATATTACTTCTGATATTTTCACCTTCTCCTAGCAACTTGTACCTCATTTGCTAAAAAGGTCAAACAAGTTTCTTTTTGCTGAACACCAGACACGAGTCCTATAATTGTCTTATAAACCCCCTTTTTTTCCTTTTATTCAAGAAACAATTAAAGGTTAAGTTTTACTTTACTCATCATTTACTCTACTTATATCATACAAATTATTACAAACGAGTGCTCCCAAACAAGGGTTTTTTGTCTTGTCTCTCCTTTTCAATTGTAGTCCAATCTACAAAATTCCTGGGAGCACCGCCAATCATTAGCAGTTCATAACCACATTTCTTCCAACTGCATATATATTGGTTTTCCTATGCCATTTATACATTTTGTTTAGATTGTTAATACTAGTGCGGTCCCAAATGAATTTTGTGTACATAACGTCTGATACAACCTCCCAGGTTCCGTTACATCTCAGCCCCTACAACTGAGGCTGCCTCCCGTCAGCTCAGGCCCTCAGTTGTGACACACCCCCTCCACAAGAGGCTCAGCAGTATCCAAAACCGAGGACAAAAAGGAAGGTTGTTTAGCATTGGGAGCATATATGTTCAAAAAGGAAAAGCGTTGGCCGTATATGTCGCATTTCAGGTTTTACTTTACTCATCATTTACTCTACTTATATCATACAAATTATTACAAACGAGTGCTCCCAAACAAGGGTTTTTTGTCTTGTCTCTCCTTTTCAATTGTAGGTTGTATCAGACCCCTAGACATGTAAGTAACATGTAGAATAACTGCCCGAAGGCGTGACCACGACAACCAGGATAAAAGTCAATGATGTTTATTATGACAAACTCCGTAACACAGCAGCAGTAAAGGAAACATAAAAGTCAACAGAGGATAAATACAATTCCTGGGTACTACAGGGTGGCAAGGGCCACAGGCACTGGTAGAGTGAGACAGTTCTTATAATCTTCTAGTTGGAAAGTCCTTACCAGACCTGACTGTAGCAATGGAGAGAACCCAGGATCGTACCAGCTGGTGTTCCAGGAAAGGCTGGGTTGCTGAAGATAAAACGGCTGCTGTGGATACTGGCTGGAACCAGACTGTTGTTGGTACGGAGTGGATACTGGCTGGAACCAGTTAAATAATAAACGAACTTGAGAGCGATGAAATAATAATGAAGTTTGGAGTTTAAGAGCGGTGAAATAATAATACCGGTGGAGAGTGGTAAACTGCAGAAAGGACACCGGCCCTTTAAGAGAAGCTGTACACTGCTGGAAGCTGGGCTGGAAGCAGGTGATTGATGAAGTTTGGAGTTTGAGAGCGGTGAAATAATAATACCGGTGGAGAGTGGTAAACTGCAGAAAGGACACCGGCCCTTTAAGAGAAGCTGTACACTGCTGGAAGCTGGGCTGGAAGCAGGTGATTGTTGTAACTGGAAACAGGTGAGTCCAGAATGGATCGGAGAGTCAGGCTACACCGCAGATGGAATGCTGGTGCGGGTCTCTATAGCAGAAGTCTGGAGACAGGAGCTGGAACCTGGAAGACAACCACAGGAGAGAGACAAACTGGAACTAGGTTAGACAACCAAAGCACTGACGCCTTCCTTGCTCAGGCACAGCTTACTTATACCTGCAGCAAGGAAGGGGTTGGCTAGGCAATTATGCAAATCAACAATACAGACAGCAGATTGGTGGAAATGCTCAGATGACCAAATCCAAGATGGCTGCGCCCATGCAGACACTTGGAGGGAAGTTTGGTTTGTAATCCATGTGAGAATTGAAACAGTAATGGCGACGCCGGCCACAGGAGACAGGAGACGCCAGACTGACAAGCGCACATTTAACCACGCGGGCACAGCGGAGGCCGCGGCTGATGAAATCACCACTCTGACATTCTGCATGTGGAAACTCAGGAACAGCGGGATCCGGTCCTGGAACGCTGAGCCAGCCTTAGGAGGCATCTGAAGGGTAAGTAATGGCGTCCAGATACCCGGATCGTGACAGCAACCCCCCCTTTAGGAGTGGCCCCAGGACACTTCTTAGGCTTTAAAGGAAACTTTGCGTGGAAATTTCGGACCAAGGCAGGAGCATGGACGTCTGAGGCATTGGTCCAAGAGCGTTCTTCAGGACCATAACCCTTCCAGTCAATGAGGTATTGTAACTGACCGTAACGGAAACGTGAGTCCAAAATCTTGGCCACCTCGTACTCGACTCCCCGTTGAGTCTGAACTTTGGGAGCTGGAGGAAGTGCGGAATGAAACCGATTCAGGATCAGCGGTTTCAACAAAGAAACATGAAATGTCCTGGGTATTTTCAAGAAGGATGGTAACTGTAACCTGTAGGCAACAGGATTGATGACTTGTTCAATCTTGAAGGGTCCGATGTAGCGAGGTGCAAATTTCATGCTGGGAACTCTCAACCTCAAATTCTTCGTGGACAGCCACACACGATCACCCACCTTGAGAGCAGGAACCGCTCTACGCTTTCTATCAGCAAACTTCTTATACCTGAATGAGGCTTTAAGCAGGGCTGCGCGGACGTTCCTCCAGTTATTTGAAAACTGACGCAAGGTGACATCCACTGCTGGAACAGAAGTTGCGGGAAGCGGTTGGAATTCTGGGACTTTAGGGTGGAATCCATAATTAATGAAGAATGGTGTAGAAGAAGATGAGGAATGGTATTGATTGTTGTGGCTGAACTCGGCCCAAGGAAGGAGTTGAACCCAGTCATCTTGAGAGGAAGACACATATATACGGAGGAAGGCCTCCAAGTCCTGATTCACCCTCTCGGTTTGACCATTGGTCTGAGGATGGTAAGCCGTGGAAAACTTTAACTTGACTTGGAGGGCTTGACACAAACTTCGCCAAAATTTGGCTACAAATTGTACTCCACGATCCGAGATGATCTCTTCAGGAAGACCGTGAAGTCGGAAGATCTCTTGTATAAACACTTGAGCCAACTTGGAAGCTGACGGAAGACCGGTGAGAGGGATGAAATGTGCCATCTTGGTGAACCGGTCAACTACCACCCAGATGGTATTAAACTTGTTGCAGATAGGTAGATCGGAAACAAAGTCCATCGACAAATGGGTCCAAGGTCGACGGGGAACAGATAATGGAACCAGTTGCCCCGCAGGCGACTGGCGGGAGACTTTGTGTTGGGCACACTTTGGGCAGGAGGCAATAAATTCCATAACGTCCTTCTTCAGAGTTGGCCACCAGTAGGACCTAGAAATAAATTCAAGGGTTTTCTGAATGCCTGTATGTCCAGCAAAACGGGAAGCATGGGCCCAATGCATGAGCTTCTTCCTTAGAACTGGCTTAACAAAACTTTTCCCTGGTGGAGGCGTAGAGTCCATCCCTACCATGGAGAATGCCAACGGATTAATAATAGGATGCTTGTCTGCAGACTCGGACTCATTTTCTTGCTCCCATGAGCGGGAAAGGGCATCGGCCTTACGATTCTGAGAACCCGGACAGAACTGGAGTTTAAAGTCAAACCTAGAGAAGAAAAGTGCCCATCTGGCCTGACGAGGATTCAGACATTGTGCGCCTTTGAGATATAAAAGATTTTTGTGGTCGGTAAGAATGGTGATTGAGTGGGAAGCTCCCTCCAACAGGTATCTCCACTCCTCCAGAGCGAGCTTGATGGCTAGCAACTCCTGATCGCCAATGGCATAGTTGCGCTCAGCTGGGGAGAACTTCCGGGAGAAGAAACTGCAAGGATGTAGATGTCCATCTTTGGCCCTCTGGGATAACACTGCTCCTACTCCAACGGAGGAGGCATCTACCTCTAAGATAAAAGGAGAGTCGGTGTCGGGCTGTTTCAGAACTGGTGCAGAGATGAACCGTTGCTTCAGAAGGTGAAAGGCCTGTGTAGCTTCCTCGGACCACTTGGACGGATTAGCACCTTTCTTGGTTAATGCAGTGATAGGCGCCACAATGGTGGAAAAGTCTCGTATAAATTTTCTATAATAATTGGCGAACCCTAAGAACCTCTGGACCCCTTTGAGGCTTAAGGGTATAGGCCAATTCTGGATTGCTTGGAGTTTCTCAGGATCCATCTCTAGTCCGGAACCGGACACAATGTAACCTAGAAACGGAATGGTTTTAACTTCAAACACACACTTCTCCAATTTACAATAGAGGTGATTGACACGGAGACGGGAAAGAACCTCTTTTACCCAGAAACGATGATCTTCGAGATTATTAGCAAAGATGAGGATGTCGTCTAGATAAACCACGACATGGCGGTACAAGATGTCCCTGAAAATCTCATTCACGAAGTGCTGGAAGACTGCTGGAGCATTGCTCAATCCGAAGGGCATGACGAGGTACTCATAATGTCCGTCACGGGTGTTAAAGGTGGTCTTCCACTCGTCACCCTCACGGATTCGGATGAGATTGTAGGCACCCCTCAAGTCCAGCTTTGTGAAAATAGTTGCACCACTAACTCTATCAAAGAGCTCGGTAATCAGGGGTAAAGGGTATCGGTTCTTGACGGTAATGTCGTTCAGACCTCTGTAGTCGATGCACGGACGCAGACCACCGTCTTTCTTCTTAACGAAGAAGAAGCCTACGCCGGCTGGAGAAGAAGATGGTCGGATGAAACCCTTCGCCAGGTTCTCTTTGATGTACTCTTCCATGGAGTGTGTCTCAGGCAGAGACAACGGATAAGTTCGGCCTCGCGGTGGAACCTTCCCTGGAATGAGGTCGATTGGGCAGTCCCATTCTCTATGAGGAGGAAGGATATCAGCAGAGGCTTTACTGAACACGTCCGTGAAGTCTTGATATGGAGGAGGCGGAACATCAGATGACCTGGGGAAGGAAGAACAAACAGGAAGAACTTTGGCTAAACAAGTCTCAGCACAGGAGGGACCCCATGCCAGTATTTGCGTAGTCGTCCAGTCAATTGATGGGTTGTGGAGACGGAGCCATGGAAGGCCTAAAACCACTGGATGTGTGGCTCTTGGAATCACTAAAAAAGAAATATACTCAGAATGAAGAACTCCCACTCTCAGACGAACTGGAAGAGTCCTTAAGGAAATGACTGCGTCAAAAATCTTGCTGCCATCCACGGCAGTCAAAGAGATGGACGAGGACAGTCTCTCGGTGGGTAGGGACCACCGTTTAACATAAGCTTCGGTTATGAAATTCCCAGCTGCTCCGGAATCAAGGAGGGCAATGACGTTCCTGTAACGTTGAGCAATTTGGAGCGACACTGGGAGGTTACAGTCATGAGGAGATGGAGAGGAGATCATTACTCCTAGCCGGCCCTCTCCTTGGCGAGCTAGGATCTGGAGTTTCCCGGACGTTTGGGACAGGCATTGATAGTGTGCGATGGAGCTGCACAGTAGAGACAGAGAGACTCAGAGAGACGTCTTCGGCGCTCAGCGGGAGATAGACGGGAACGACTAATTTGCATAGGCTCATCCTTGGATGGAGATGGTTGACGAGGAGGAGGAGCAGAAGATTTAGGAGTAGATGATCTTCCTCGCTCGGTTGCTCTCTCTCTGAAACGTAGATCAACCTTCGTGCAAAGAGAAATTAGCTCATCCAACTTAGAGGGCAAGTCTCTGGTAGCTAACTCATCCTTGATGCGTTCTGATAAGCCATGCCAGAATGCAGCATACAGGGCCTCGTCGTTCCATGCCAGTTCGGATGCCAGGATTTTAAACTGTATAAGATACTGTCCCACAGTACGTGTTCCCTGGCGTAAACGGAGAATCTCAGATGAAGCAGATGTTATCCGGCCTGGCTCGTCGAAGATGCGCCTGAATGTAGCTACAAAGTCAGTATAGGAGGATAGCAGGGGATCAGACTTCTCCCATAAAGGTGATGCCCAGTCAAGGGCTGAGCCACTGAGAAGGGAGATGATATAGGCAATTTTGGTACGGTCACTGAAGAAATTGCCAGGTAGAAGCTCAAAGTGGATTTCACATTGATTGAGAAATCCCCTGCAGAACCTTGGAGATCCATCAAATTTTGCTGGCGTTGGAAGATGAAGATGTGGACTGGAAATGGGTAAGGTGGGTGGGGTTACAGCTGGTGTCACTGTAGTGGACGCACCGGACGTGCCAGGTCCACGGAGGGTCGTTTGAATCCCATCCAGCCGTGTAGAGAGATCCTGGAGACAGCGGATGATGTGGCCCTGTGCAGCCTCCTGATGTTCAAGTCGGGCTGCCAGTTCTTGCATCGGCCTGGGCGCTTGATCCTGGTCTCCGGCTGGATTCATTAGGTCAGTGCTTACTGTCACAACTGAGGGCCTGAGCTGACGGGAGGCAGCCTCAGTTGTAGGGGCTGAGATGTAACGGAACCTGGGAGGTTGTATCAGACCCCTAGACATGTAAGTAACATGTAGAATAACTGCCCGAAGGCGTGACCACGACAACCAGGATAAAAGTCAATGATGTTTATTATGACAAACTCCGTAACACAGCAGCAGTAAAGGAAACATAAAAGTCAACAGAGGATAAATACAATTCCTGGGTACTACAGGGTGGCAAGGGCCACAGGCACTGGTAGAGTGAGACAGTTCTTATAATCTTCTAGTTGGAAAGTCCTTACCAGACCTGACTGTAGCAATGGAGAGAACCCAGGATCGTACCAGCTGGTGTTCCAGGAAAGGCTGGGTTGCTGAAGATAAAACGGCTGCTGTGGATACTGGCTGGAACCAGACTGTTGTTGGTACGGAGTGGATACTGGCTGGAACCAGTTAAATAATAAACGAACTTGAGAGCGATGAAATAATAATGAAGTTTGGAGTTTAAGAGCGGTGAAATAATAATACCGGTGGAGAGTGGTAAACTGCAGAAAGGACACCGGCCCTTTAAGAGAAGCTGTACACTGCTGGAAGCTGGGCTGGAAGCAGGTGATTGATGAAGTTTGGAGTTTGAGAGCGGTGAAATAATAATACCGGTGGAGAGTGGTAAACTGCAGAAAGGACACCGGCCCTTTAAGAGAAGCTGTACACTGCTGGAAGCTGGGCTGGAAGCAGGTGATTGTTGTAACTGGAAACAGGTGAGTCCAGAATGGATCGGAGAGTCAGGCTACACCGCAGATGGAATGCTGGTGCGGGTCTCTATAGCAGAAGTCTGGAGACAGGAGCTGGAACCTGGAAGACAACCACAGGAGAGAGACAAACTGGAACTAGGTTAGACAACCAAAGCACTGACGCCTTCCTTGCTCAGGCACAGCTTACTTATACCTGCAGCAAGGAAGGGGTTGGCTAGGCAATTATGCAAATCAACAATACAGACAGCAGATTGGTGGAAATGCTCAGATGACAAAATCCAAGATGGCTGCGCCCATGCAGACACTTGGAGGGAAGTTTGGTTTGTAATCCATGTGAGAATTGAAACAGTAATGGCGACGCCGGCCACAGGAGACAGGAGACGCCAGACTGACAAGCGCACATTTAACCACGCGGGCACAGCGGAGGCCGCGGCTGATGAAATCACCACTCTGACATTCTGCATGTGGAAACTCAGGAACAGCGGGATCCGGTCCTGGAACGCTGAGCCAGCCTTAGGAGGCATCTGAAGGGTAAGTAATGGCGTCCAGATACCCGGATCGTGACAGGGTGGTGGTGATGGGAGGCGACTTAAATTGGACCTTAGATCCTCTCCAGGACAATTCTAAAAAGAATTCTTGCAGGCCGGAGAGGGAGCATAGGGGGGTGAGATGCGCCCTGCTCGACCACCAGCTGATTGACACATGGAGACTGACACATCCTGCCGAGACAGATTATTCCTTTTTCTCACACCCACATCAGACATATTCCAGAATTGATTACCTGTTTCTGAGCCACCGGCACTTACACCTCCTTTCTGATGCCTCTATAGGACAGATTGTGTGGTCAGATCATGCCCCAGTTAACCTCACTTTACGCTTGTCTCCCAATACACATCGCCAATGGTCCTGGCGTTTTAGTGACACTTTTTTACAGGACGCGGACTGTCGGTCTCGAATCGACAACGCCTTAGATTCCTATATCTGTACCAATGACCTAGACGACATTTCTAAAGTCTCGGTCTGGGAAGCTCACAAATGTGTCATTAGAGGGGTTTGTGTCCAGATAGGATCTTTCCGCAAAAGGCAGAGGGAGAAACTCCGGGGAGAATTATTGTCTAAGATACAATCTCTCGAGCTTTTACACAAGAAATTCCAAACCCCACAACATTATGCCGATCTTGAAGCTGCTAGGGCAGATCTGAATAAGCTACTCTCTGACAGAGTTAAATTTTCTTATCGGAAATGCCGTAGCAGATACTATCAATGGGGTAACAAACCCGGGAAATTACTGGCTAAAGCCCTTAGAGAGCAACGTGCTCTTACTTTTATTCATACAATTAAAAATAGTCACGGTCAGCCCCAACATGAGACACCCCACATCGCTAGGGCCTTTAGGACATATTACTCCACTCTGTATAACCTTTCCGGTCCGACAGGTAGAGCAGATAAGTTGTCCCATCAAACAGCCATAGCTGACTACTTACGGGCCTTAGACTTCCCCACGCTATCCACGAAAGAAGTAGAAGATCTAGATGCCCCTTTCTCTACTGAGGAGGTTAGGAAAGTCATTGAATCTTCTCCCAACGGCAAGAGTCCTGGTCCTGATGGGTATACCATTGCTTATTATAAAAATTTCAAGGAGAAATTGGTTCCTCTACTCACGAGAGCCTTTAATACTATATCAGAACACTCGCCCTTCTCCCCGCAATCTCTCGAAGCCCATATTGCTGTTTTACCTAAGGAGGGTAAAGACCCCAGTCTTTGCTCCAGTTATCGGCCAATTTCACTATTGAATATAGACATAAAACTTTTTGCCAAGCTGATTGCAAATCGCCTTAAACTATTATTACCTGCTTTGATACATGGAGATCAGGCTGGATTTGTTTTAGGCCGAGAGGCCAGAGATAACACCTCTAAAGTGCTCAACATGATTCACTATGCTGGCCAGCTTTCGTCCCCATCAATCATACTGTCGACCGATGCTGAAAAAGCGTTTGATAGGGTAGATTGGGACTTTTTGTCTGGCATACTGAAGCATCTAGGGCTCGGTAATACCTGTCTTCAGAATCCTATCTCTTTATACTTCCCCGTCCGCCAAAATTAGGATTAATGGCTCCCTTTCTGATTCCTTTTCCATTTCCAATGGCACACGACAAGGCTGCCCACTATCCCCATTGCTTTTTGTCCTTTGCATGGAAACATTAGCTCGAAGCATTAGGGCCAATCCGAATATCTCGGGTTTGCTGGTAAAGGGGACTGAATACAAATTGGCTTTATATGCCGACGATTTACTCGCTATAATTTCAAAACCGGTCACCTCTTTGCCAAACCTGATGGTAGAATTTGAGAAGTTTGGAGCCCTCTCTAACTTCAAAATAAATTATTCCAAATCTATTGCCATGAACTTAACTACCCCTCCTGATGTAGTAGAGGGTCTGAAACATGCCTTCCCTTTTACTTGGCACGATCACAAATTAAAATATTTGGGGGTGCTACTGTCCAACGATTTATCCAAATTATTCTCCCTGAATTTTAGCCCCTTGTTGGCAAGGCTTCGCCTAGACTTCCAGAAATGGAAGAAATTAAGATTATCATGGTTCGGCAGGATCAACGTTGTCAAAATGAACGCCCTCCCTAGGATATTATTCTTTCTACAGACCCTTCCAATACACATCCCCCTACTTTGGTTGCGAGACGTCCAGAATCTTATTCGTGCATTTGTTTGGGGATGCAAAACACCCAGGTTTAAACACGACATCTTATTTAGGAGAAAGCATCAAGGGGGGCAACAACTCCCACATATTTCTAACTACTACCATGCAGTACATTTGAATAGGATTCTGGAATGGTCGCGTGCCAAAGATCGCAAACAATGGGTTCTTCTGGAGGAGGGATGCCTTCCACATTATATCGAAATCGCACCTTGGCTTCCTATCCTTCCAAAGGTTACCCACCCCACGGTCTCCCCCACGCTTAAATTATGGGCCATGCTGAGATCTCAGAGCCATATATCCTCCAAATGGTCCCCTTTAACCTCCTTTCTCTATAACTCCGAATTTGTTCCGGGTCTCCACGGGACAGCTTTTGCTCCATGGGCAGAAGCTGGGATTTTCAGGGTCGGTCAGCTGGTGAGTTCGGGTAGGGTGCGCTCATTTTCAGATGTTCAGTCTCATTGGAACTTACATAGTGCTGAGTTTTGGAAGTTCCTGCAGGTTCATCATTTCATAACATCTTCCAAGAACCTTTCTGATATAACTAGGGATCTCACCGGGTTCGAAAAACTATGCGTTTCCCCTAGCTCTCCCACACATACTATCTCACAAATTTATGCGCTTATCATGGAAGACTTTTTTCCGCAACTTCCTACCTTCATGGCTTCCTGGGAGAAGGAACTGCCAGGGCTACCTACACAGATCAAATGGGATTCCGTATTTCGTAACGCCCAAGCGAGCTCTTTATGCTTATCGACATTAGAGACCCTCTATAAACTCATATATAGGTGGTATAGGACACCTCTTGTTCTTAATAAAATGTTTCCCTCCCTCTCGAATCTGTGCTGGAGATGTAGAAATGCCCCAGGGAGCTTTGTGCATATTTGGTGGGATTGCCCTCTTATAATTCCATTTTGGGCAGAGGTATTCAAGTGTTCTGAACTGATAGTGGGGGATGTGATCCCGAAAGACCCGGGTTTTTGGCTCCTCAATCACACCTCCGCTGGGGCGCACTCCTATAAACACTCCCTATTGAGACATCTTAGCAACGCAGCAAAAGCGGTTATTCCAACTCTTTGGAGATCCACCTCATCACCCTCGATTAAATTATGGTTTACAAAGATCGATTACTTTTTAGACATGGAAGACCTTATCTCCTTCTCATCTGGGAAAACCGTTAACTTCACAGCTACCTGGTTTCCTTGGTACGACTTTAAAGACTCTCCTGTGTATCGGTCCTACATGGCTACATAACCCCCCTCATATTCCGTGTACGGTGTCTTTCTAATATGTCTCAGATCCCTAATTGATAAAGTTCCCACCCTTATCTTCCAAAGAACTCGTCCTTTCTGCGCAGACACTCTCACCTGACTCTAACTATCTTAACTTTCCCCTTCCCCCCCCCCCTTTTTATTTATTTAAAAAAAAAAAAATTCTCTCTTCCCTCTCTTTCTCTCCTTTCCTATTTTCCTAATGCTGTTTTATTAAAATGTTCCCCCATTATATGTTCTGATGTTGTAAGTTATGCAGACAGCTTATTTCCATACTTTGGGTGCTTCAAACGTATTGTTCTGATATATATATGATATGCGATGATATTGTCCCTTCCTTTGGAAATGTATTGTTGTAATGATCTGTCTGCTGCCTTAATTAATAAAAACAGTTTACATTAAAAAAAAGGATGCATACCTTCATGTCCCCATTTATCCACCTCATCAGGCGTACCTCAGATTTGTGGTACGGATTGTCATTACCAATTTCAGACGTTGCCGTTTGGTCTCTCCACGGCACCGAGAATATTTACCAAGGTAATGGAGGAAAAGATGCTACTCCTGCGGAAGCAAGGGGTCGCAATTATCCCATACTTGGACGATCTCCTCATAAAAGCGGGATCAAGAGAGCAGTTGCTGATCAGCGTAGCACGTTCTCTGGAAGTGTTACGGCAACACGGCTGGATTCTAAATATTCCAAAGTCGCAGTTGGTTCCTACGGCTCGTCTGCCTTTCCTAGACATGATTCTAGACACAGACCAGAAAAGGGTTTATCTCCCGATAGAGAGAGCTCAGGAGCTCATGACACTGGTCAGGAACCTATTAAAACAAAAACAGGTGTCAGTGCATCACTGCACTCGAGTCCTGGGAAGGATGGTGGCATCATACGAGGCCATTCCCTTCGGCAGGTTCCATGCGAGGACTTTCCAATGGGACTTACTGGACAAGTGGTCCGGATCACATCTTCAGATGCATTGGTTAATCACCCTATCCCCCAGGGCCAGGGTGTCTCTCCTGTGGTGGCTGCAGAGTGCTCACCTTCTCGAGGGCCGCAGATTCGGCATTCAGGACTGGGTCCTGGTGACCACGGATGCAAGCCTTCGAGGGTGGGGAGCAGTCACACAGGGAAGAAATTTCCAAGGTCTGTGGTCAAGTCAGGAGACTTGCCTTCACATCAACAACCTGGAACTAAGGGCCGTATACAACGCCCTACGTCAAGCGGAGACCCTGCTTCGCGACCAACCGGTTCTGATTCAGTCAGACACCATCACCGCAGTGGCTCATGTAAACCGATAAGGCGGCACAAGGAGCAGGGTAGCGATGGCGGAAGCCACCAGAATTCTTCGCTGGGCGGAAAATCACGTAAGCGCACTGTCAGCAGTGTTCATCCCGGGAGTGTACAACTGGGAAGCAGACTTCCTCAGCAGACACGACCTCCACCCGGGAGAGTGGGGACTTCATCAGGAAGTCTTCGCACAGACTGCAAGTCGGTGGGTACTGCCACAGGTGGACATGATGGCATCCCGCCTCAACAAAAAACTAGAGGTATTGCGCCAGGTCAAGAGACCCTCAGGTGATAGCTGTAGACGCCCTGGTGACACCGTGGGTGTTCCAGTCAGTCTATGTATTTCCTCCTCTTCCTCTCATACCCAAGTTGCTGAGAATAATAAGAAAAAGAGGAGTGAGAACGATACTCATTGTTACAGATTGGCCACGAAGGACTTGGTATCCAGATCTGCAAGAAATGCTCACAGAGGACCCGTGGCCTCTTCCGCTAAGACAGGACTTGTTGCAACAGGGGCCCTGTCTGTTCCAAGACTTACCGCGGCTGCGTTTGACGGCATGGCGGTTGAACGCCGGATCCTAGCGGAGAAAGGCATTCCAGAGGAGGTCATTCCTACGCTGATAAAGGCTAGGAAGGACGTGACAGCTCAACATTATCACCGTATATGGCGAAAATATGTTGCTCGGTGTGAGGCCAGGAATGCCCCTACGGAGGAATTCGAGCTGGGCCGTTTCCTTCACTTCCTACAGTCAGGAGTGAATTTGGGCCTAAAATTGGGGTCCATTAAGGTCCAGATTTCGGCCCTATCCATTTTCTTTCAAAAGGAGTTGACTTCTCTACCTGAAGTTCAGACTTTTGTAAAGGGAGTGCTGCATATTCAGCCCCCTTTTGTGCCTCCAGTGGCACCTTGGGATCTTAACGTGGTGTTGAGTTTCCTGAAATCCCACTGGTTACTTTGAACCACTCAAAACGGTGGAGTTGAAATATCTCACGTGGATGGTGGTCATGCTATTAGCCTTGGCTTCGGCAAGGCGTGTGTCAGAGTTGGCGGCTTTGTCACATAAAAGCCCCTATCTGGTTTTCCATGCGGATAGAGCAGAATTGCGGACCCGTCCACAATTTCTGCCGAAAGTGGTTTCATCCTTTCAAATAAACCAACCTATTGTGGTGCCTATGGCTACTACGGACTTGGAGGATTCCGAGTTGCTTGAAGTAGTCAGGGCTTTGAAGATTTATGTAGCCAGAACGGCTAGGGTCAGGAAAACAGAGTCTTTGTTTATCCTGTATGCTTCCAACAAGCTTGGTGCTCCTGCTTCAAAGCAGACTATTGCTCGCTGGATCTGTAACACGATTCAGCAGGCTCATTCTGCGGCTGGATTGCCGCTGCCAAAATCAGTTAAGGCCCATTCCACTAGAAAGGTGGGCTCTTCTTGGGCGGCTGCCCGAGGGGTCTCGGCATTACAACTTTGCCGAGCGGCTACTTGGTCAGGTTCAAACACTTTTGAAAAGTTCTACAAGTTTGATACCCTGGCCGAGGAGGACTTTGTGTTTGCTCAATCGGTGCTGCAGAGTCATCCGCACTCTCCCGCCCGTTTGGGAGCTTTGGTATAATCCCCATAGTCCTTACGGAGTCCCCAGCATCCACTAGGACGTTAGAGAAAATAAGATTTTACTTACCGGTAAATCTATTTCTCGTAGTCCGTAGTGGATGCTGGGCGCCCGTCCCAAGTGCGGACTTCTTCTGCAATGCTTGTATATAGTTATTGCTTAAATAAGGGTTATGTTATGGTTGCATCAGGGTTGACCTGTTGCTCTGTTGTTGTTCATACTGTTAACTGGGTATGTTTATCTCAAGTCATACGGTGTGATTGGTGTGGCTGGTATGAATCTTGCCCTGGATTACCAAAATCCTTTCCTTGTACTGTCAGCTCTTCCGGGCACAGTTTCTCTAACTGAGGTCTGGAGGAGGGACATAGAGGGAGGAGCCAGAGCACACCAGAATCTAAATTCTTTCTTAAAGTGCCCATGTCTCCTGCGGAGCCCGTCTATTCCCCATGGTCCTTACGGAGTCCCCAGCATCCACTACGGACTACGAGAAATAGATTTACCGGTAAGTAAAATCTTATTTTTTGCTGACGATACCAAATTGTGTAAGGTTATAAATACGGAGGGGGATGCTGAGTCTCTTCAGAACGACTAAGTTAAACTAGAAGCATGGGCAGCAAAATGGAGAATGAGATTCAATACAGACAAGTATAGACATAGCTATACCAGGATACAATTTATTTAGGAAGGATAGAATGGGAAGAATAGGAGGAGGGGTAGCAATGTATGTGAAAAAAAGCATAAATGCTACTTTAATACAAAATGTTGAAGACAAAACTGAGGCCCTTTGGGTCACCACGGAAACTGGGGAGAAGGACATTATTCGCATTGGGTTGATCTATAGACCACCAGGCCAGGGGCAGGATTTGGACAGGAACCTATTGTTGGACATCTCTAAAATGGCTTTAAAGGGAGGAGTTATAATCATGGGAGACTTTAATTTACCTGATGTAAATTGGGAGGGGTCTTTTGCAAGTTCAGCTACAAGTGGCAAATTTCTAAATTCCTTACAGGAAGCATCTCTCAAGCAATTGGTGAGGGAGCCCACTCGCAAAGACTCAATATTAAATTTGATTCTTACAAATGGTGACAGGATATCAGACATATATGTGGGTGAGCACCTGGGATCCAGTGATCATCAAGCAGTATGGTTTAGTATAAAGACAGGATCCAACTCCTGTCACACAAAAACAAAGGTGTTGGATTTTAGAAATGCTGACTTTGCAAAAATAGGGAGATGTTTAAGTGATTCATTGGCAGACTGGAGGAACTTGGAAGGGGTGCAGGAGAGATGGGAAAAACTGAAAAGTGCAATACTAAGGGCAACAGACCTTTGTATCAAAAGGGTTAGGAAAAGCACCAGGAAAAGGAAGCCAGTGTGATTCACAAAAGAAGTATCAACTAGTGTGAAAGCAAAAAAGATGGCTTTTAGGAAATACAAACAGACTCAAAATAATAATGACAAAGAGGTGTATCTTGACAGACGGAAGGATGCTAAGAAAGTGATCAGACGTGCAAAGGCAGAAGCTGAGGAGACAATAGCCCAGTCGGTAGATAAAGGGGGCAAAAATTTTTTTTAAGTATATAAATGAAAGGAGAAAATCAAATGGAGGAATAATAAGACTTAAGACAGAGAGTGAGAATTTGGTGGAGGGAGATAAGGCAATAGCATATCACCTAAATAATTATTTTTGCTCAGTATTTACTACAGAAGGAGAAGGGAAAGGGCCACAGTTATGTTGCAAGGACATTCATAAAAATAAGGTAGATAAAAATACATTTACAGAGGAGAAGGTCCTAACAGAACTTTCAAAACTAAAAGTGGATAAATCAATGGGGCCAGATGGGATACACCCAAGGATACTAAAAGAGCTAAAAGATGTGCTGGTGGCATCATTAACAGAATTATTTAACCAGTCACTAAATACAGGTGCCATTCCAGAGGACTGGAATAGATCGAATGTAGTTCCATTGTACAAAAGTGGAAGCAAGGAAGAAGCAAGTAACTACAGACCAGTAAGCCTTACATCAGAAGTAGGGAAAGTAATGGAAAAACTACTAAAAGAAAGAGTTGTGGAATATCTTAAATCAAACAACTTACAGGATCCAAAACAGCATGGATTTACTGGTGGGAGATCATGCCAAACAAATCTTATTGCCTTTATTGACTCTGTGGTGAAAATAATAGATCAAGGGGGAGCTGTAGATGTAGCATATCTAGACTTTAGTAAGGCATTTGACATTGTCCCACATCGCAGACTGCTAAATAAACTTGAAAGTGTGGGGGTGGATTATAGAATAGTTAAATGGATAAGAACCTGGTTGCAGGATAGGAAACAGACAGTTGTAGTAAATGGAGTGCAATCTATGGAGGGAAATGTTACCAGTGGAGTACCCCAGGGATCTGTACTCGGACCAGTTCTCTTTAATATCTTTGTTGGTGACATTGCAAATGGTATTGAAGGGAAAGTATGCCTTTTTGCAGATGATACAAAGATATGCAACAGGGTAGACACACCAGGAGGGGTAAAACAAATGATTGATGACCTAGCTAGGCTTGAAAAATGGTCAAGAACATGGCAACTACAGTTTAATGCTAAAAAATGCAAAATCATGCACTTGGGTCTCAAAAACCCAAAGGCTAAATATAGTATCAAGGATACGATGATGGAAACTACTGAGGAGGAAAGGGATTTAGGAGTCACTATTTCAAGTGACTTAAAGGCAGGAAAGCAATGCAACAAAGCAATGAGAAAGGCAAGTCAGATGCTTGGTTGCATAGGGAGAGGAATCAGTAGCAGGAAAAGAGAAGTAATAATGCCACTGTATAGGTCATTGGTGCGGCCTCATCTGGAATACTGTGTCCAGTTCTGGAGACCATATCTCCAGAAGGATATAAATACATTAGAGAGTGTACAAAGAAGGGCAACTAAAATGGTGCATGGCCTACATCACAAAACTTACCCGGAAAGGCTAAAAGATCTTAACATGTATAGTATGGAGGAGAGAAGGGAAAGGGGAGACATGATAGAAACTTTCAAATATACCAAAGGTTTTAACAAAGTTCAGGAGGGAAACATTTTTCAAAGGAAGAGAAGTATTAGAACTCGAGGACATACACTGAAACTGGAGGGAGGCAGGTTCAGGGGAAATTTGAGGAAAAATAATTTCACAGAAAGGGTAGTGGATAAGTGGAATAGCCTCCCATCAGAGGTGGTAGAGGCTAAGACTGTAGAGCAATTTAAACATGCTTGGGATAGGCATATGAATATCCTTACAAGGAATTAAGGTTCAAGAAACAGACAGTTGAGAAGATCCGCAACAAGAAAAAAACCCTTTGTTACTATAAATATAGTTGAAGAGTAGGAAAATATAAAAAGGGTCTATAAACCAGATACCTATATTTGCTGTGGAAATCCGTCACAGGCAGAGGTTGGTGTTGCTCCCCAGAGTCAGAAAGTCAAAATAGAAATAGAAAGAAAAGAAGACTCTATTTTGGGGGCACTCTTAGAAATCCAGGACAGGGTTATTATTGTCCTAGTCGTCATAAAACATAACCTTTATTTATCCATTAAAATATGACAATATAACAAACATAACAAAAAGAGCTACACACTGATCTAAATATTATTACTACAACACAACTATTCCTATGTGTTGATTAACCAAACAATATTGTTTATTATTAATAAATCAATACCCCCTGTAGGTATGCCACTACCATATAATTTGTTGTGAACTTCACAAATTGTGGTTGCACCCAGGATTAATATTAATAATGATAAGAGTTTGTCCCGCACTGTACCTAAAAATTGGTTATATTCAGGGAATTAACGTCTCAGCATACAAAGACAATACAACTCTGCTGTCAGTGTTACATGGCGAGTTCTACACATTCATTGTCTTACTCTTGTTAATACTTTTACTGAAAAGTGGTGACAATTAAAGGAAAAACCTGGACCCAATTTGCCAGAAATTGTTAAACATTACAAGTAAACACTGTGTATCTTTATAATTTTCCTTTTCAGTATATAAAAACATGAATAAGGATTAAGGGGGAAGATCAGCAACTCATATCCAGTTACTTCTGCTGTCTATCCGTCATGAGTTAGGACAGGATTGTCGACACAGCGGCCGGTAGATGAGAGAGCAGCGGTCTGAGTTTTAGCTGATTGGAAGAAAGATAGAAGCCGTACTGCTTTCCCCGTTAGGATGTTCACAATGTCCTGATATCAAAGACATTGCAGAACACTATGCCATGATTCAGGAATGAGTGTTGACCGAAAAATAATAGATCACAGTAATTACTGATTAGTGTACCTTTAATTGGGTCTATTGATTCGCATAAATTGCATAAATAATTATTTTGCCTGGTAGTATAGAAAATGTATAGGACATCACACCATAACATTGCAGCATAAGATAAGGTCCTTAGTACACAGGTCTGCACAACTTATCGACCTCTGTTAAAAAGAGCTGCTAAATCACAGTAAAATGTTCAAACTATCTTATTCGAAACCAGTTAGTGTGAATCACACCATAATAAAGTTAGGTTCCTGCTTGTAATCTTGTTGCAGTGTTTATATGGTGATTAACATATTTGTATCGAATCTAAGTACCAAAGTTTTTAACAGTTACAAAGAGTTGTTGTGAGAACTCGTATTAACGAGGGAGAATAGACAATAGTTACAGCAGACCTGACCACTCCGTAACAGCCGTTTTCCCGTCATGAATTAAAGTCTCAGGACCAATACAGCGGACGGTGAGCGAGTGTACAGGGGCAGATCAGGTATCGTCTGTAGGAAAAGAAGTGAAAGTGTCCGTACTGCTGTCCACGTTAGAGCGGTTGCAGCACCTTGGTGTCAGGAGACATTGCAGGGACGCTGCACCGCAATCGGTGATGAGAGCTGGCCGAGATGTTACCGTGTATGCATATAGGACGAGCGGTCCCGGGTGGAGCTGAGGGTATCGATTGAGCCAGTGGTTAGTGCAATCCCGCCGCAAAGACCTGTCTAACTTTATTATGGTGTGATTCACACTAACTGGTTTCGAATAAGATAGTTTGAACATTTTACTGTGATTTAGCAGCTCTTTTTAACAGAGGTCGATAAGTTGTGCAGACCTGTGTACTAAGGACCTTATCTTATGCTGCAATGTTATGGTGTGATGTCCTATACATTTTCTATACTACCAGGCAAAATAATTATTTATGCAATTTATGCGAATCAATAGACCCAATTAAAGGTACACTAATCAGTAATGACTGTGATCTATTATTTTTCGGTCAACACTCATTCCTGAATCATGGCATAGTGTTCTGCAATGTCTTTGATATCAGGACATTGTGAACATCCTAACGGGGAAAGCAGTACGGCTTCTATCTTTCTTCCAATCAGCTAAAACTCAGACCGCTGCTCTCTCATCTACCGGCCGCTGTGTCGACAATCCTGTCCTAACTCATGACGGATAGACAGCAGAAGTAACTGGATATGAGTTGCTGATCTTCCCCCTTAATCCTTATTCATGTTTTTATATACTGAAAAGGAAAATTATAAAGTTACACAGTAACTTCTGGCAAATTGGGTCCAGGTTTTTCCTTTAATTGTCACCACTTTTCAGTAAAAGTATTAACAAGAGTAAGACAATGAATGTGTAGAACTCGCCATGTAACACTGACAGCAGAGTTGTATTGTCTTTGTATGCTGAGACGTTAATTCCCTGAATATAACCAATTTTTAGGTACAGTGCGGGACAAACTCTTATTATTAATATTAATCCTGGGTGCAGCCACAATTTGTGAAGTTCACAACAAATTATATGGTAGTGGCATACCTACAGGGAGTATTGATTTATTAATAATAAACAATATTGTTTGGTTAATCAACACATAGGAATAGTTGTGTTGTAGTAATAATATTTAGATCAGTGTGTAGCTCTTTTTGTTATGTTTGTTATATTGTCATATTTTAATGGATAAATAAAGGTTATGTTTTATGACGACTAGGACAATAATAACCCTGTCCTGGATTTCTAAGAGTGCCCCCAAAATAGAGTCTTCTTTTCTTTCTATTTCTAAGGAATTAAGGTTCAAAGAGGGTTGCGATTACCTAAAGGATAAAAAAAATGGGCAGACTAGATGGGCCAAGTGGTTCTTATCTGCCGTCAAATTCTATGTTTCTATGTTAAGTGTAAGGTAATGCACTGTGGTAGCAAGACTAAAAATAACACCTACATACTAAATAGAGTAATATTAGGGGATTCTGTACTGGAAAAAGACTTACAGTGGGTGTTCACATAGATAAGCTGCAGTACCCAAAGTAGGATTGCAGCAACAAAGGCTAATAAGATATTAGCATGCATAAAACGGGGAATTGATGCTAGGGATGAGAGTATTATACTCCCATTATATAAATCACTAGTGAGGCCACATCTTGAATACTGTGTGCAATTCTGGGCACCATACTACAAAAAGGATATCCTGGAGCTAGAAAAGGTTCAGAGGCGGACGACCAAACTAATCAAGGGTATGGAGACGCTGGAATACGAGGAAAGGCTTGCAAGACTAGGCATGTTTAAACTGGAAAAGAGGAGACTAATACCCCTTTTCCACTTGCTAGCACGGGTCGCAGCCGGGAGCCTGACACGGCTGCGACTCGTGCTAGAGCCCCCTTCTACACTCTCACCAACCCGGCATATTGCCGGGCTGCTGACGCAGCAGGGGCGGCGCTGGGAGATCACATGATCTCCCAGCGCCGCCCTTCCATACACTGTGAACAGGGCTTCCGTTTACATTACACAGCTTACCGGGTAGAACACGTGTTCAACCCGGCAAGCTACCCAGGTAGGATTCCCGGATCACTTGATCCGGGAATTTGCAGGGGAGGGGGGGGCGTTTCCACTAGAAAAAAACACTGGTAAATGCGCTCCCCCGCGCATTTACCCATGTTTTTAGAGCTAGTGGAAAAGGGGTATAAGAGGGGACATGATCAGCATCTACAAATATATAAGGGGACAATACAGAGCTTGGGAGGGACCTGTTTTCTATAAGATCAGCACAGAGAACACGTGGACACTCGCTTAGGTTAGAGGAGATTCTGCACAATGAGGCAAAAATAGGATTTTAATACCTACCGGTAAATCCTTTTCTCTTAGTCCGTAGAGGATGCTGGGGAAACCATAAGAACCATGGCGTGTGAACTGGCTCCTCCCTCTATGCCCCTCCTCCAGACCCCAGTTATAGGAACTGTGCCCAGAGGAGACGGACATTTCGAGGAAAGGAATTATTGTTAAACTAAAGGTGAGATACATACCAGCTCACACCACAAACACGCCGTACAACATGGCATTCAACAGAACACAAGCCAACGGCATGAACAATGCCAGCAACAGGCTGACTATAAACGTAACACAACATGTGTGTAACCACAACTAATAACTGCAGACACAGTACGCACTGGGACGGGCGCCCAGCATCCTCTACGGACTTAGAGAAAAGGATTTACCGGTAGGTATTAAAACCCTATTTCTCTGACGTCCTAGTGGATGCTGGGACTTCCGTAAGGACCATGGGGAATAGCGGCTCCGCAGGAGACTGGGCACATCTACAGAAAGCTTTAGGACTAGCTGGTGTGCACTGGCTCCTCCCCCTATGACCCTCCTCCAAGCCTCAGTTAGATTTCTGTGCCCGAACGAGAAGGGTGCACACTAGGTGGCTCTCCTGAGCTGCTTAGTGAAAAGTTAGTTTTAGGTTTTTTATTTTCAGTGAGTCCTGCTGGCAACAGGCTCACTGCATCGAGGGACTAAGGGGAGAAGAAGCGAACTCACCTGCGTGCAGAGTGGATTGGGCTTCTTAGGCTACTGGACATAAGCTCCAGAGGGACGATCACAGGTACAGCCTGGATGGGTCCCAGAGCCGCGCCGCCGGCCCCCTTACAGAGCCAGAAGCCTGAAGAGATCCGGAAAAATCGGCGGCAGAAGACGTCCTGTCTTCAATAAGGTAGCGCACAGCACCGCAGCTGTGCGCCATTGCTCTCAGCACACTTCACACTCCGGTCACTGAGGGTGCAGGGCGCTGGGTGGGGGCGCCCTGAGACGCAATGAAAACACCTTAGATGGCAAAAGATGCATCACATATAGCTCCTGGGCTATATGGATGCATTTACCCATGCCAAAAATGTACAGAAAAACGGGAGATAAGGCCGCCGGTAAAGGGGCGGAGCCTATCTCCTCAGCACACTGGCGCCATTTTCCCTCACAGCTCCGTTGGAGGGAAGCTCCCTGTCTCTCCCCTGCAGTCACTACACTACAGAAAGGGTTAAAAAAAGAGAGGGGGGCACAAATAGGCGCAGTATAAAACAATACAGCAGCTATAAGGGGAAAAACACTTACATAAGGTTATCCCTGTATATATATAGCGCTCTGGTGTGTGCTGGCAAACTCTCCCTCTGTCTCCCCAAAGGGCTAGTGGGGTCATGTCCTCTATCAGAGCATTCCCTGTGTGTGTGCTGTGTGTCGGTACGTTTGTGTCGACATGTATGAGGAGGAAAATGATGTGGAGACGGAGCAGAGTGTCTGTAATAGTGATGTCACCCCCTAGGGGGTCGACACCTGAGTGGATGTACTGTTGAAAATTACGTGACAGTGTCAGCTCTGTATAAAAGACAGTTGTTGACATGAGACAGCCGGCTACTCAGCTTGTGTATGTCCAGACGTCTCATAGGCCGTCAGGGGCTCTAAAGCGCCCGTTACCTCAGATGGCAGATACAGACGCCGACACGGATACTGACTCCTGTGTCGACGGTGAAGAGACAACCGTGTTTTCCAATAGGGCCACACATTGCATGATTGAGGCAATGGAAAATGTTTACACTTTTCTGATAATATGAATACCACCAAAAAGGGGTATTATGTTGGTGAGGAAAAACTACTTGTAGTTTTCCTGAATCTGAGAAATAAAATGAGGTGTGTGATGATGCGTGGGTTTCCCCCCGATAACAATTGATAATTTCTAAAAAGTTATTGGCAGTATACCTTTTCCCGCCAGAGGTTAGGGTGCGTTGGGAAACACCCCCTAGGGGGGATAAGGCGCTCACACGCTTGCAAGAACAAGGGCTCTACCCTCTCCTGAGATGGCCGCCCTTAAGGATCCTGCTGATAGAAAGCAGGAGAGTATCCTAAAATGTATTTACACACATACTGGTGTTATACTGCGACCAGCAATCGCCTCAGCCTGGATGTGCAGTGCTGGGTTGGCGTGGTCGGATTCCCTGACTGGAAATATTGATATCCTAGATAAGGACAGTATATTATTGCCTATAGAGCAATTAAAAGATGCATTTCTATATATGCATGATGCACAGCGGAATATTTGCCGACTGGCATCAAGTATAAGTGTGTTGTCCAATTCTACCAGTAAAGTGGTCAGGTGATGCGGATTCCAAACGGCATTTGGAAGTATTGCCTTAAAAAAGGGGACATTTGGGGTCGGTCTTTCAGACCGGGTGGCCACGGCAACAGCTGGGATATCCACGGTTGTACCCCAGGTCGCCTCTCAAAATAAGACGCTGTATTATCAGGCGCAGTCCTTGTTGGCAAGCGGACAAAAGGGTTCCTCTTTTCTGCTCGTGACAGAGGGAGAGGAAAAAGGCTGCGGAGATCAGCCAGTTCCCAGGAACAGAAACCCTTTCCCGCCTCTGCCAAGCTCTCAAACGCTAGGGCTTTACAAGCTCAGGCACGGTGGGGGCCCGTTCTCAATGAATTTCAGTGCGCAGTGGGCTCACTCGCAAGTAGACCCCTGGATCCTTCAGGTAATATTTCAGGGGTACAAATTGGAATTCGAGACGTATTCCCCTCGCCGTTTCCAAAAGTCTGTTTTACCGACGTCTCCCGCTGACAGGGAGGCAGTTTTGGAAGCCATTCACAAGCTGTATTCCCAGCAGGTGAAAATCAAGGTACCCCTCCTGCAACAGGGAACGGGGTATTATTCCACACTATTGTGGTACCGAAGCCAGACGGCTCGGTGAGACCGATTCTAAAATCTTTGAACACTTACATACAGAGGTTCAAATTCAAGATTGAGTCACTCAGAACAGTGATTGCGAACCTGGAAGAAGGGGATTACATGATGTCTCGGGACATCAAGGATGCTTACCTTCATGTCAAAATTTACCCTTCTCACCAAGGGTATCTCAGGTTATGGTACAGAACTGTCACTATCAGTTCAGACGCTGCCGTAGGGATGGTCCACGGCACCCCGGGTCTTTACTGAAGTAATGACCGAAATGATGATATTCCTTCGAAGGAAGGGAATTTTAGTTATCCTTTACTTGGACGATTCCCTGATAAGGGTAAGATCCAGGGAACAGTTGGAGGTCGGTGTAGCACTATCTCAGGTAGTGTTGCGGCAGCACGAGTGGATTCTCAATATTCCAAAATCGCAGCTGGTTCCGACGACTTGTCTTCTGTTCCTAGGGATGATCCTGGACACAGTCCAGAAAGAAGGTGTTTCTCCCGGAGGAGAAAGCCAGGGAGTTATCCGAGCTAGTCAGGAACCTCCTAAAACCGAACCAAGTCTCAGTGCATCAATGCACAAGGGTTCTGGGTAAAAATGGTGGCTTCCTACTAAGCAATCCCATTCGGCAGATTCCACACAAGAACTTTCCAGTGGAACCTACTGGACAAATGGTCCGGGTCGCATCTTCAGATGCATCAGCGGATAACCCTGTCACCAAGGACAAGGGTGTCCCTCCTGTGGTGGTTGCAGAGTGCTCATCTTCTAGAGGGCCGCAGATTCGGCATTCAGGACTGGGTCCTGGTGACCACGGATGCCAGCCTGCGAGGCTGGGGAGCAGTCACACAGGGAAGGAATATCCAGGGCTTATGGTCAAGCCTGGAGACATCACTTCACATAAATATCCTGGAACTAAGGGCCATTTACAATGCTCTAAGTCAAGCAAAGCCTCTGCTTCAGGGTCAACCGGTATTGATCCAGTCGGACAACATCACGGCTGTCGCCCACGTAAACAGACAGGGCGGCACAAGAAGCAGGAGGGCAATGGCAGAAGCTGCAAGGATTCTCCGCTGGGCGGAAAATCATGTGATAGCACTGTCAGCAGTGTTAATTCCGGGAGTGGAGACACGACCTCCACCTGGGGGAGTGGGGACTTCACCCAGAAGTCTTCCAACTGATTGTAAACTGTTGGGAAAAACCAAAGGTGGACATGATGGCGTCCCGTCTTAACAAGAAACTGGACAGATATTGCGCAAGGTCAAGGGACCCTCAGGCAATAGCGGTGGACGCTCTGGTAACACCGTGGGTGTACCAGTCGGTGTATGTGTTCCCTCCTCTGCCTCTCATACCAAAAGTACTGAGAATCATAAGAAAGAGAGGAGTAAGAACTATACTCGTGGCTCCGGATTGGCCAAGAAGAACTTGGTACCCGGAACTGCAAGAGATGCTCACGGAGGATCCGTGGCCTCTACCTCTAAGAAAGGACCTGCTCCAGCAGGGACCTTGTCTGTTCCAAGACTTACCGCGGCTGCGTTTAACGGCATGGCGGTTGAACGCCGGATCCTGATGGAAAAAGGCATTCCAGATGAAGTCATCCCTACCCTGATCAAAGCCAGGAAGGATGTAACCGCGAAACATTATCACCGCATTTGGCGAAAATATGTTGCGTGGTGTGAGGCCAAGAAGGCCCCCACAGAGGAATTTCAACTGGGTCGTTTCTTACATTTCCTGCAAGCAGGACTGTCTATGGGCCTAAAATTAGGATCCATTAAGGTTCAAATTTCGGCCCTGTCGATCTTCTTCCAGAAAGAACTGGCTTAAGTGCCTGAAGTTCAGACGTTTGTCAAGGGGGTGCTGCATATACAGCCTCCTTTTGTGCCACCAGTGGCACCTTGGGATCTCAATGTAGTTTTAGGGTTCCTAAAATCACATTGGTTTGAACCACTCACCACTGTGGACTTGAAATATCTCACATGGAAAGTGGTAATGCTGTTAGCCCTGGCTTCAGCCAGGCGTGTCTCAGAATTGGCGGCTTTATCATATAAAAGCCCTTACCTAATTTTTCATTCAGACAGGGCAGAATTGAGGACTCGTCCTCAATTTCTCCCTAAGGTGGTTTCAGCGTTTCACATGAACCAACCTATTGTGGTACCTGCGGCTACTAGGGACTTGGAGGACTCCAAGTTACTGGACGTAGTCAGGGCCCTGAAAATATATGTTTCCAGGACGGCTGGAGTCAGAAAATCTGACTCGCTGTTTATCCTGTATGCACCCAACAAGCTGGGTGCTCCTGCTTCTAAGCAGACGATTGCTCGTTGGATTTGTAGTACAATTCAGCTTGCACATTCTGTGGCAGGACTGCCACAGCCAAAATCTGTTAAAGCCCATTCCACAAGGAAAGTGGGCTCATCTTGGGCGGCTGCCCGAGGGGTCTCGGCTTTACAACTTTGCCGAGCAGCTACTTGGTCAGGGGCAAACACGTTTGCAAAATTTTACAAATTCGATACCCTGGCTGAGGAGGACCTGGAGTTCTCTCATTCGGTGCTGCAGAGTCATCCGCACTCTCCCGCCCGTTTGGGAGCTTTGGTATAATCCCCATGGTCCTTACGGAAGTCCCAGCATCCACTAGGACGTCAGAGAAAATAAGAATTTACTTACCGATAATTCTATTTCTCGTAGTCCGTAGTGGATGCTGGGCGCCCATCCCAAGTGCGGATTGTCTGCAATACTTGTATATAGTTATTGTTGCAAAAATCGGGTTATTTTTGTTGTGAGCCATCTTTTCAGAGGCTCCTTCGTTATCATACTGTTAACTGGGTTCAAATCACAAGTTGTACGGTGTGATTGGTGTGGCTGGTATGAGTCTTACCCGGGATTCAAAATCCTTCCTTATTGTGTACGCTCGTCCGGGCACAGTATCCTAACTGAGGCTTGGAGGAGGGTCATAGGGGGAGGAGCCAGTGCACACCAGCTAGTCCTAAAGCTTTCTTTAGATGTGCCCAGTCTCCTGTGGAGCCGCTATTCCCCATGGTCCTTACGGAAGTCCCAGCATCCACTACGGACTACGAGAAATAGAATTATCGGTAAGTAAATTCTTATTTTTTTCTTACGTCCTAGAGGATGCTGGGGTAACCATAAAAACCATGGGGTTATACCAAAGCTCTAGAACGGGCGGGAGAGTGCAGAAGACTCTGCCAAACAAGAGGTCCTCCTCAGCCAGGGTATCAAACTTGTAAAACTTAGCAAAGGTGTTTGAATCCGACCAAGTAGCTGCTCGGCAAAGTTGTAATGCCGAGACCCCCCCAGGCAGCCGCCCAGAACGCGCCCATCTTCCTTGTAGAATGGGCCTTCACTGATTTCGGTAACGGCAATCCAGCCGTAGAATGAGACTGCTGAATCGTAGCACAGATCCAGCGTGTAATAGTCTGTTTGGAAGCAGGAGCCCCAATCTTGTTGGGATCATACAGGACAAACAGAGCCTCTGTTTTCCTAATCTGAGCCGTTCTGGCGACATACATTTTTAAAGCTCTTACTACATCGAGAGACTTCGACTCCACTAAGACGTCAGTAGCCACTGGCAACACAACAGGTTGGTTCATGTGGAATGACGACACCACCTTCGGCAGAAATTGTTAGCGATTCCTCAACACTGCTCTATCTTCATGGAAGATCAAATAAGGGCTCTTGTGAGACAAGGCCGCTAACTCCGATACCCGCCTTGCGGATGCCAAGGCCAACAGCATGACCACTTTCCAAGTGACAAATTTCAACCCTACCTTCCGTAAAGGTTCAAACCAATGTGATTGAAGGAATTGCAACACCACATTAAGAACCCATGGTGCCGCTGGAGGCACAAAAGGAGGTTGGATGTGCAACACGCCTTTCACAAAAGTCTGAACTTCTGGAAGGGAGGACAATTATTTTTGAAAGAAAACTGATAAGGCTGAAATTTGTACTTTAATGGAGCCTAACTTTAGGCCCGCATCCACACCAGCTTGTAGAAACTGGACAAAACTAGAGATGAGCGGGTTCGGTTTCTCTGAATCCGAACCCGCCAGAACTTCATGTTTTTTTTCACGGGTCCGAGCGACTCGGATCTTCCCGCCTTGCTCGGTTAACCCGAGCGCGCCCGAACGTCATCATGACGCTGTCGGATTCTCGCGAGGCTCGGATTCTATCGCGAGACTCGGATTCTATATAAGGAGCCGCGCGTCGCCGCCATTTTCACACGTGCATTGAGATTGATAGGGAGAGGACGTGGCTGGCGTCCTCTCCATTTAGATTATAAGAGACTGAGAGAGATTTACTGGAGCTGACTAGGAGGAGTACTGTTACTGTAGAAGTGTAGAGACTGAGTGGAGAGAGTTTACTAGTGAGGACAGTGCAGTTTACTTTATAATCCGTTCTCTGCCTGAAAAAAGCGATACACAGCACACAGTGACTCAGTCACATACCATATCTGTGTGCACTGCTCAGGCTCAGGCCAGTGTGCTGCATCATCTATTATCTATATATAATATTATATATATCTGTCTGACTGCTCAGCTCACACAGCTTATAATTGTGGGGGAGACTGGGGAGCACTACTGCAGTGCCAGTTATAGGTTATAGCAGGAGCCAGGAGTACATAATATATTATATAGTGAGTGACCACCAGACGCACAGTGCAGTTTATTTAATATATCCGTTCTCTGCCTGAAAAAAGCGATACACACAGTGACTCAGTCAGTCACATACCATATCTGTGTGCACTGCTCAGGCTCAGGCCAGTGTGCTGCATCATCTATATATATTATATATCTGTCTGACTGCTCAGCTCACACAGCTTATAATTGTGGGGGAGACTGGGGAGCACTACTGCAGTGCCAGTTATAGGTTATAGCAGGAGCCAGGAGTACATAATATATTATATAGTGAGTGACCACCAGACACACAGTGCAGTTTATTTAATATATCCGTTCTCTGCCTGAAAAAAGCGATACACACAGTGACTCAGTCAGTCACATACCATATCTGTGTGCACTGCTCAGGCTCAGGCCAGTGTGCTGCATCATCTATATATATTATATATCTGTCTGACTGCTCAGCTCACACAGCTTATAATTGTGGGGGAGACTGGGGAGCACTACTGCAGTGCCAGTTATAGGTTATAGCAGGAGCCAGGAGTACATATTATATTAAAATTAAACAGTGCACACTTTTGCTGCAGGAGTGCCACTGCCAGTGTGACTGACCAGTGACCTGACCACACTGACCACCAGTATAGTTAGTAGTATACTTATATTGTGATTGCCTGAAAAAGTTAAACACTCGTCGTGTGACTTCACTTGTGTGTTTTTTTTTTTTTTATTCTATAAAAATAAAACTCATTCTGCTGACAGACAGTGTCCAGCAGGTCCGTCATTATATAATATATAATATATACCTGTCCGGCTGCAGTAGTGATATATATATATTTTTTATATCATTTATCATCCAGTCGCAGCAGACACAGTACGGTAGTTCACGGCTGTGGCTACCTCTGTGTCTCTGCACTCGGCAGGCAGTCCGTCCATAATTGTAATACCACCTAACCGTGGATTTTTTTCATTCTTCTTTATACATACATAGTTACATAGACATCTTCTCTTTATCAACCAGTCTATATTAGCTGCAGACACAGTACAGTACGGTAGTTCACGGCTGTGGCTACCTCTGTGTCTGCACTCGGCAGGCAGTCCGTCCATAATTGTATACCACCTAACCGTGGATTTTTTTCAGTCTTCTTTATACATACATAGTTACATAGACATCTTCTCTTTATCAACCAGTCTATATTAGCTGCAGACACAGTACAGTACGGTAGTTCACGGCTGTGGCTACCTCTGTGTCTGCAGTCGGCAGGCAGTCCATAATTGTATACTAGTATCCATCTCCATTGTTTACCTGAGGTGCCTTTTAGTTGTGCCTATTAAAATATGGAGAACAAAAATGTTGAGGTTCCAAAATTAGGGAAAGATCAAGATCCACTTCCACCTCGTGCTGAAGCTGCTGCCACTAGTCATGGCCGAGACGATGAAATGCCAGCAACGTCGTCTGCCAAGGCCGATGCCCAATGTCATAGTACAGAGCATGTCAAATCCAAAACACCAAATATCAGAAAAAAAAGGACTCCAAAACCTAAAATAAAATTGTCGGAGGAGAAGCGTAAACTTGCCAATATGCCATTTACCACACGGAGTGGCAAGGAACGGCTGAGGCCCTGGCCTATGTTCATGGCTAGTGGTTCAGCTTCACATGAGGATGGAAGCACTCAGCCTCTCGCTAGAAAAATGAAAAGACTCAAGCTGGCAAAAGCAGCACAGCAAAGAACTGTGCATTCTTCGAAATCCCAAATCCACAAGAAGAGTCCAATTGTGTCGGTTGCGATGCCTGACCTTCCCAACACTGGACGTGAAGAGCATGCGCCTTCCACCATTTGCACGCCCCCTGCAAGTGCTGGAAGGAGCACCCGCAGTCCAGTTCCTGATAGTCAGATTGAAGATGTCAGTGTTGAAGTACACCAGGATGAGGAGGATATGGGTGTTGCTGGCGCTGGGGAGGAAATTGACCAGGAGGATTCTGATGGTGAGGTGGTTTGTTTAAGTCAGGCACCCGGGGAGACACCTGTTGTCCGTGGGAGGAATATGGCCGTTGACATGCCAGGTGAAAATACCAAAAAAATCAGCTCTTCGGTGTGGAGGTATTTCACCAGAAATGCGGACAACAGGTGTCAAGCCGTGTGTTCCCTTTGTCAAGCTGTAATAAGTAGGGGTAAGGACGTTAACCACCTCGGAACATCCTCCCTTATACGTCACCTGCAGCGCATTCATAATAAGTCAGTGACAAGTTCAAAAACTTTGGGTGACAGCGGAAGCAGTCCACTGACCAGTAAATCCCTTCCTCTTGTAACCAAGCTCACGCAAACCACCCCACCAACTCCCTCAGTGTCAATTTCCTCCTTCCCCAGGAATGCCAATAGTCCTGCAGGCCATGTCACTGGCAATTCTGACGAGTCCTCTCCTGCCTGGGATTCCTCCGATGCATCCTTGCGTGTAACGCCTACTGCTGCTGGCGCTGCTGTTGTTGCCGCTGGGAGTCGATGGTCATCCCAGAGGGGAAGTCGTAAGCCCACTTGTACTACTTCCAGTAAGCAATTGACTGTTCAACAGTCCTTTGCGAGGAAGATGAAATATCACAGCAGTCATCCTACTGCAAAGCGGATAACTGAGGCCTTGACAACTATGTTGGTGTTAGACGTGCGTCCGGTATCCGCCGTTAGTTCACAGGGAACTAGACAATTTATTGAGGCAGTGTGCCCCCGTTACCAAATACCATCTAGGTTCCACTTCTCTAGGCAGGCGATACCGAGAATGTACACGGACGTCAGAAAAAGACTCACCAGTGTCCTAAAAAATGCAGTTGTACCCAATGTCCACTTAACCACGGACATGTGGACAAGTGGAGCAGGGCAGGGTCAGGACTATATGACTGTGACAGCCCACTGGGTAGATGTATGGACTCCCGCCGCAAGAACAGCAGCGGCGGCACCAGTAGCAGCATCTCGCAAACGCCAACTCTTTCCTAGGCAGGCTACGCTTTGTATCACCGCTTTCCAGAATACGCACACAGCTGAAAACCTCTTACGGCAACTGAGGAAGATCATCGCGGAATGGCTTACCCCAATTGGACTCTCCTGTGGATTTGTGGCATCGGACAACGCCAGCAATATTGTGTGTGCATTAAATATGGGCAAATTCCAGCACGTCCCATGTTTTGCACATACCTTGAATTTGGTGGTGCAGAATTTTTTAAAAAACGACAGGGGCGTGCAAGAGATGCTGTCGGTGGCCAGAAAAATCGCGGGACACTTTCGGCGTACAGGCACCACGTACAGAAGACTGGAGCACCACCAAAAACTACTGAACCTGCCCTGCCATCATCTGAAGCAAGAAGTGGTAACGAGGTGGAATTCAACCCTCTATATGCTTCAGAGGTTGGAGGAGCAGCAAAAGGCCATTCAAGCCTATACAATTGAGCACGATATAGGAGGTGGAATGCACCTGTCTCAAGTGCAGTGGAGAATGATTTCAACGTTGTGCAAGGTTCTGATGCCCTTTGAACTTGCCACACGTGAAGTCAGTTCAGACACTGCCAGCCTGAGTCAGGTCATTCCCCTCATCAGGCTTTTGCAGAAGAAGCTGGAGGCATTGAAGAAGGAGCTAAAAGGGAGCGATTCCGCTAGGCATGTGGGACTTGTGGATGCAGCCCTTAATTCGCTTAACAAGGATTCACGGGTGGTCAATCTGTTGAAATCAGAGCACTACATTTTGGCCACCGTGCTCGATCCTAGATTTAAAGCCTACCTTGGATCTCTCTTTCCGGCAGACACAGGTCTGCTGGGGTTGAAAGACCTGCTGGTGACAAAATTGTCAAGTCAAGCGGAACGCGACCTGTCAACATCTCCTCCTTCACATTCTCCCGCAACTGGGGGTGCGAGGAAAAGGCTCAGAATTCCGAGCCCACCCGCTGGCGGTGATGCAGGGCAGTCTGGAGCGACTGCTGATGCTGACATCTGGTCCGGACTGAAGGACCTGACAACGATTACGGACATGTCGTCTACTGTCACTGCATATGATTCTCTCAACATTGATAGAATGGTGGAGGATTATATGAGTGACCGCATCCAAGTAGGCACGTCACACAGTCCGTACTTATACTGGCAGGAAAAAGAGGCAATTTGGAGGCCCTTGCACAAACTGGCTTTATTCTACCTAAGTTGCCCTCCCACAAGTGTGTACTCCGAAAGAGTGTTTAGTGCCGCCGCTCACCTTGTCAGCAATCGGCGTACGAGGTTACATCCAGAAAATGTGGAGAAGATGATGTTCATTAAAATGAATTATAATCAACTCCTCCGCGGAGACATTGACCAGCAGCAATTGCCTCCACAAAGTACACAGGGAGCTGAGATGGTGGATTCCAGTGGGGACGAATTGATAATCTGTGAGGAGGGGGATGTACACGGTGATATATCGGAGGGTGAAGATGAGGTGGACATCTTGCCTCTGTAGAGCCAGTTTGTGCAAGGAGAGATTAATTGCTTCTTTTTGGGGGGGGGGTCCAAACCAACCCGTCATATCAGTCACAGTCGTGTGGCAGACCCTGTCACTGAAATGATGGGTTGGTTAAAGTGTGCATGTCCTGTTTTGTTTATACAACATAAGGGTGGGTGGGAGGGCCCAAGGACAATTCCATCTTGCACCTCTTTTTTCTTTTCTTTTTCTTTGCATCATGTGCTGATTGGGGAGGGTTTTTTGGAAGGGACATCCTGCGTGACACTGCAGTGCCACTCCTAGATGGGCCCGGTGTTTGTGTCGGCCACTAGGGTCGCTAATCTTACTCACACAGTCAGCTACCTCATTGCGCCTCTTTTTTTCTTTGCGTCATGTGCTGTTTGGGGAGGGTTTTTTGGAAGGGACATCCTGCGTGACACTGCAGTGCCACTCCTAGATGGGCCCGGTGTTTGTGTCGGCCACTAGGGTCGCTAATCTTACTCACACAGCTACCTCATTGCGCCTCTTTTTTTCTTTGCGTCATGTGCTGTTTGGGGAGGGTTTTTTGGAAGGGACATCCTGCGTGACACTGCAGTGCCACTCCTAGATGGGCCCGGTGTTTGTGTCGGCCACTAGGGTCGCTAATCTTACTCAAACAGCTACCTCATTGCGCCTCTTTTTTTCTTTGCGTCATGTGCTGTTTGGGGAGGGTTTTTTGGAAGGGCCATCCTGCGTGACACTGCAGTGCCACTCCTAGATGGGCCCGGTGTTTGTGTCGGCCACTAGGGTCGCTAATCTTACTCACACAGCTACCTCATTGCGCCTCTTTTTTTCTTTGCGTCATGTGCTGTTTGGGGAGGGTTTTTTGGAAGGGACATCCTGCGTGACACTGCAGTGCCACTCCTAGATGGGCCCGGTGTTTGTGTCGGCCACTAGGGTCGCTAATCTTACTCACACAGCTACCTCATTGCGCCTCTTTTTTTCTTTGCGTCATGTGCTGTTTGGGGAGGGTTTTTTGGAAGGGCCATCCTGCGTGACACTGCAGTGCCACTCCTACATGGGCCCGGTGTTTGTGTCGGCCACTAGGGTCGCTAATCTTACTCACACAGCTACCTCATTGCGCCTCTTTTTTTCTTTGCGTCATGTGCTGTTTGGGGAGGGTTTTTTGGAAGGGACATCCTGCGTGACACTGCAGTGCCACTCCTAGATGGGCCCGGTGTTTGTGTCGGCCACTAGGGTCGCTTATCTTACTCACACAGCGACCTCGGTGCAAATTTTAGGACTAAAAATAATATTGTGAGGTGTGAGGTATTCAGAATAGACTGAAAATGAGTGTAAATTATGGTTTTTGAGGTTAATAATACTTTGGGATCAAAATGACCCCCAAATTCTATGATTTAAGCTGTTTTTTAGTGTTTTTTGAAAAAAACACCCGAATCCAAAACACACCCGAATCCGACAAAAAAAATTCGGTGAGGTTTTGCCAAAACGCGTTCGAACCCAAAACACGGCCGCGGAACCGAACCCAAAACCAAAACACAAAACCCGAAAAATTTCAGGCGCTCATCTCTAGACAAAACGTCCTAACTGAAATTCTTCCGTAGGAGCCTTCTTGGATTCACACCAAGACACATATTGTCTCCAAACACGGTGATAATGTTTAGACATTACTCCTTTTCTAGCCTGAAGAAGTGTGGGAATGACTTCACAGGGAATACCCTTTCGGGCTAGGATCTGGCGTTCAACCGCCACGCCATCAAACGTAGCTGCGGTAAGTCTTGATACACGCACGGTCCTTGCTGTAACAGGTCCTCTCGTAGAGGAAGAGGCCACGGATCTCCTATGAGTAACTCCTGAAGATCTGGATACCAGGCCCTCCTTGGCCAGTCCGGAGCAATGAGGATCGCCTGACCCTTTGTTCTTATGATCTTTAGTACTTTCGGAATGCAGAGGTTGGGTATCTGCACACTCAGTATATGTTTATTTAATAGTGTGACTGTATGTAAATCATCACCGTACAGTCACTGGTTAGAACCTCTTTTCCCCTATATTAGGCAATGCTCGATGTGATCAGGGGGTGCTATCAATTACAGTATACGTACATTGAGGTTGGGGGGAGAGAAAAAAGAAGAAGAAACTGTATGGTTGACGCACTAGAAAGAATAAGTTTATTATAAAATATAACCTTTATTTGATATGTATTAAAAATCTATTATATTTTTTGACCCAGACTGCAGTGAAACATAGAAGTTAAAATCAGACAAACTAACATATATGTGAGTCCTAGAAGATAGGAAATTTGTGAATAAAGAAATATAAAAAGCGTGTCCGCGTGTGTTTTATATGTATAGCACTCGTAAGGTTACTATATCTATCCAAATATTGCCAAATGTTTGGTCAGTTTGATGTGTAGAGTTATTTATCCGATGGCTGTCACAAAGACTATACTGGTAAATCTCACTTTCCATGCAATTATAGGAGAGTATAATAATAGGTATCACACTCTTTGTAAATCATCTAATTTATAGTCCCCTCTAGACTATTAATTTATCAATAACAGTCAAAACATGGTATAAACTATGTGTACCAAGGCTTATACTAGGTGGAAGAATCACATATATGTATAGTAATATATAGTTAGGTACCAGATATATATATGTCTAATGGATTAATCCATATACTATGTCTTGATGAGATGCAGAGAATTACCCAGATACTTACCTCCGATATACTTACCATTACAATAAGACAGATTTCATTATTGGATGGAAAAACTTTTAGAAGCACATAAGTGGCCATGAACGGATACCTACCGACCCAGTGGACCAACCTATGCACTCTGGGGGTCATTCCGAGTTGTTCGCTCGTTATTTTTTTCTCGCAACGGAGCGATTAGTCGCTAATGCGCATGCGCAATATCCGCAGTGCGACTGCGCCAAGTAAATTTGCTATGCAGTTAGGTATTTTACTCACGGCATTACAAGGTTTTTTTCTTCGTTCTGGTGATCGTAATGTGATTGGCAGGAAGTGGGTGTTTCTGGGCGGAAACTGGCCGTTTTATGGGTGTGTGTGAAAAAACGCTGCCGTTTCTGGGAAAAACGCGGAAGTGGCTGGAGAAATGGAGGAGTGTCTGGGCGAACGCTGGGTGTGTTTGTGACGTCAAACCAGGAACGACAAGCACTGAACTGATCGCACTGGAAGAGTAAGTCTCGAGCTACTCAGAAACTGCACAGAGAAGTCTTTTCGCAATTTTGAGAACCTTTCGTTCGCAATTTTGATAAGCTAAGATTCACTCCCAGTAGGCGGCGGCTTAGCGTGTGCAAAGCTGCTAAAAGCAGCTTGCGAGCGAACAACTCGGAATGAGGGCCTATGTCCTTAGGATGTGCAGAAAAGTCACCTAAAACATCTATCCCTGAAATATACTTACCTTCATGGGAAAGTAGATATCATCAATGGGTGGTCAAACTTTGGTGAATGCTCTATATAAATCTTGTCAGTAATATTGTCCACTTGTAAGTGGGTATTTATTTCATTTACCATAACCTTATCATTTGGATTTATTATTATACAGCATATGTTATTAAAGGCAATAGGGGGACGTGAACTCACATACATACTATGTGAAAATGTTTTTTTCTTTTTTATTATTATTTATACTTTATATTTTTTTCTGTGTTGATATTTTGGAGAAAGGGAATGATCCCTATTGATAACAATAATGTTAAAAGAACCAAGAGAGGCACTGCAGTGACTAATATATTCCACAATAAGAGATATAGCCCTAGTATGAAGAATACATGTCTCAGGTTATCTGTGCGATAGAGCCTGATATCAGCACCGACCCAGTAACCTGTATGTATATTCACTTATCGACTGGAATAGAGATGTGGGCACCAAGAGATGAACAGATGAGACGGGACCATCGATATGCTGCATGATGCGGGGACAATATAAGGTTTCAAATGTAATTAATAAAGATTGTCTCACCAACAACATCTAGGCATTTTGAACATATACAGGTACCGGGGCGCGGTGATAATGAAATCCCCGTCCCATGGATATAATACGGATTATTCTCTGACTGGTATCTGTGTGTTATGATTGGAGAGTTGTGTCACGTGACCGCGACCTATTGGTCGGCGGCTGCACGTGACCCACTAGGACATACGGAACAGAGATAGGCCGGCGGTCTCACATGACCCAGGGCTAGACGGTGATTGGACCATGTAAATCTGATTTATTTACGTTCAGGGAACTTAGGGAAGGCGCTCGTGTTGCTCCCTGACGAAGTTGCCATTAGTGCAGTGAAACACGCGTGCAGGGACGGATCTAGACTTTTCTTTAGGGGAGGCGGTTTACTGTTTAATCTTGACTCCTCCCTCTACAGTCCCAACTCCTCCCATCTGCAATCCTAACTCCTCCTCCTCTCAATTCTGACTGAACTTTTTGAGTGAGACTGAGATAGAGCTTTGTGATTGTTCTATGTACATGTGACTGTGCTATGGTGTAATTGTATTTATTAGCCCTAGTACCCACACACCAGCAAGTGAGGGGCAAATGCTCTGTAACCCTTGCTCTCCTTACTCCTCTGTGCTGCTGTGGTATAAGCTGCAGCACATCGTTCTGCCTCAGGCTCTCCCCGGAGAGCTCTCTTCTGCTCAAAAGTGGGCATGGCTATGACTGTGTTAGGGGGGCGATCGCCCCCTTCGCCCCCCCCCTAGATCCAGCCCTGCACGCGTGTAGGGCATAGCGTGCCCGCGTGTGTTCAGTTCATGATGTTATAAAAAGACAAATGTATCAACATTACACCACAATGGCTGCTAGACTCAACTATTAGAGAGAGCATATCAGGCTGCTCACAATCAGAATTATATGCTTGAGGATAGGATACTTTATGTCAATCTGTAACAAATGTTCTAAATACCACATGCTGACAGCAGCTGATTTCCACTGATACGATAAATCTCACTGAACAGTAGAAAACTGAATACATATATATGATAGCAGGCTGCTAATTTTAAGTATATGATCCAAGTCACTGTATGACATTTGAGCCAGCTGTATACTGACAAGTAGAATCCTATTAAACCCTATGCCAAGTGCTTTAGATACCAGTTGCATTATGTATGTTATACTACTCTCATACAAGGTTGCTACAATGAGATACTTTTAGGAAACCATGTGGCATTTGACAGCAACAATATCAATATACTAAAGGTGGGTACACACTAATAGATATATCTGCAGATCAATTGATCTGCAGATATATCTATAGACGGATCGGGCAGTGTGCTCAGCATACACAATGCCCGATCTGTCGGGGACTGACGTCATGAACTGGGCGGGCGTGTACACATGCCCGCCCAGTTCAGCTGTCAATGACTGCCGGCGGCCGCAGCATGTGTACGGGCGGGCGGCCGACCGCCCGTACACACACAGCGACGCGCCAATATATTGGTAGATATATTGGCCGTCGGCTGTGCTGCGGGGCCGACGCGATACGTCTGTGAACGATGGAGTTCACAGACGTATCGGCCGTACACACTGGCCGACGGACCCGCAATATATCGGCTGTTCAAGAGAACGGCTGATATATCGACCAGTGTGTACGGGCCTTAGCATTGTAGCACGTAAACTGGTAATACTGAGAACCAGACAGCAGCTGTAGGATTAAATAGAATATTGCAGCAGCAAATATTGGGAGAGTGCATAGATCACGGAGGCTGCAAATCTGACTAATTAATTAATGGATATCTATCCGGAGTACCATTAAAGCCACAATATATAGTGATATAGTGTATACAGAGTATTACTCTATACAAATCACGGAGTTAATATACCACCAAAACCACAATATATAATGTTATAGTGGACACAAAATACCATTCTATAAAAATCAGGGAGGCTGCAAATTCTATTAGCATCCCTTGGCTATTCAGCTAATGTACCACTAGAGTTACTTACAACACATAATATATATAGTGGATACAGAGCACTCTATACTACATGTTTAAACATATTCTGAGAATGATATATTACAAAGGGATATGAAGTATGGGGTTGGTGTACACTCTCATTAGGAGTGCTATTTTCCTGAGAAACTCATCTATATATCTCTGAATGAAATAAATGAGAGTGGATGTAAGTTGTCCTGATATATGGAAATTTACAGAACCTATTCAGGTTGGAAATATATGTGGGTTGTTGGATATTAAAATTGGGATTGCTATATCCCTTAAAGATCCACATTATAACTGGGACTGCCATATCCCCCAAGCAACCCCCCCCCCCCCCCCATTCATATGTTCAAACATTACCTTTGTAGCATTATAGATAGTGAGTGCGAGATAATATACTCCTGATAATTGTCTCTGAGACATGGATATCCATCTTTTCAGCTGATTCTGGTTTAGGACTTTATCTTCTGCAGACGTACAGCGGCAACAATTGGCAATATAAACAATTTAATCACCCCTCTGTTGGAGTCAGCCTATATATTCTTAGCCACTAACACTCACAGCCTCCATATTTGGGTTAATTTCCCAGGAGGTATTCTGGTTGAGTAAAGTGGTATATATGAGATAGAATTGACTCTCTAGAATCACTAATCTGGAAAGTGAGATTTACCAGTATAGTCTTTGTGACAGCCATCGGATAAATAACTCTACACATCAAACTGACCAAACATTTGGCAATATTTGGATAGATATAGTAACCTTACGAGTGCTATACATATAAAACACACGCGGACACGCTTTTTATATTTCTTTATTCACAAATTTCCTATCTTCTAGGACTCGCATATATGTTAGTTTGTCTGATTTTAACTTCTATGTTTCACTGCAGTCTGGGTCAAAAAATATAATAGATTTTTAATACATATCAAATAAAAGGTTATATTTTATGATAAACTTATTCTTTCTAGTGCGTCAACCATACAGTTTCTTGTACTTTCGGAATCAGAGGAAGCGGAGGGAATACATACACCGACTGAAACACCCATGGTGTCACTAGGGCGTCCACTGCTATTGCTTGAGGGTCCCGCGACCTGGAACAATATCTCTGAAGTTTCTTGTTGAGACGAGACGCCATCATGTCTATTTGAGGAACTCCCCAAAGACTTGTCACTGCTGTGAAAACCTCTTGATGAAGACCCCACTCCCCTGGATGGAGATCGTGTCTGCTGAGGAAGTCTGCTTCCCAGTTGTCCACTCCTGGAATGAAGATTGCTGACAGAGCGCTTGGATGTTTTTCCGCCCAACGGAGAACTTACGTGGCCTCTGCCATTGCTGCTCTGCTCTTTGTTCCGCCCTGGCGGTTTATGTAGGCTACTGCTGTTACATTGTCCGATTGAATCAGGACGGGCAGAAGATGTTCCGCTTGAAGAAGGCCGTTGTAAATGGCCCTTAACTCCAGAACTTTTATGTGTAGACAAGTTTCTTGGCTTGACCATCTTCCCTGGAAGTTTTCCCCCTGTGGGACTGACCCCCAGCCTCAGAGACTCGCATCCGTGGTTACCAGGATCCAGTCCTGGATACCGAACCTGCGCCTCTCTAGGAGGTGAGAGCTGTTCAGCCACCACAGGAGTGAGATTCTGGTCTTGGAAGACATGATTATCCTTCGTTGCATATGAAGGTGGGATCCGGACCACTTGTCCAACAGATCCCACTGAAACACCTTGGCATGGAATCTGCCAAACTGAATGGCCTTCTAAGCCGCCACCATCTTCCCCAGCAACCGAGTGCATTGATGGATTGACACTCTTGCCGGTCTCAGAATTTATTTGACCAGGTTATGAATTTCCAGAGCCTTTTCTACTGGAAGAAAAACTCTCTGTAATTCTGTGCCCAGAATCATTCCCAGAAAGGACAGCCGCGTCGTCGGCACCAACTGTGATTTCGGCAAGTTTAGGAGCCAACCATGTTGTCGCAGAACTGTCAGGGAGATCGCCATGTTCTGCAGCAATTTGTCCCTGGATCTCGCCTTTATCAGGAGATCGTCCAAGTACGGGATAATTGTGATTCCTCGCTTGCGCAGGAGAACCATCATTTCTGCCATTACTTTGGTGAAAACCATCGGAGCCGTGGACAGACCAAACGGCAACGTTTGAAATTGGTAATGACAATCCTGAACTGCAAACCTCAGGTATTCCTGATGCGGAGGATGGGAACATGCAAGCAGGGATCCTTTATATTCACCTACACCATAAAATCCCCTTCCTCCAGACTGGAAATCACTGCCCGGAGAGATTCCATCTTGAATTTGAATTTTCTTAGGTAGAAATTGAGGGATTTTAGATTCAGGATTGGTCTGACCGAGCCGTCCGGCTTCGGGACCACGAATAGGCTTGAATAAAAGCCTTCTCCCTGTTGTGACGAGGGAACCTTGATAATGACCTGATTTTGACACAACTTTTGTATTGCGTCGCGTACCACCTTCCTGTCCGGAAGAGAAGCTGGTAAAGCCAATTTGAAAAATCGGCGAGGGGGAACGTCTTGAAACTCTAGTTTGTACCCCTGGGACACTATTTCTAATACCCATGGGTCTAGGGCCGAACGTACCCAGAACTGACTGAAGAGTTTGAGACGTGCCCCCACCGGTGCGGACTCCCGCAGAGGAGTCCCAGCGTCATGCAGTGGATTTGGCAGAAGCCGGGGAGGACTTCTGGTCCTGGGAACTGGCCACGGGCGGAGATCTTTTACCTTTTTCTCTTCCTCTATTAGCAAGGAAGGAAGAACCTCGGCCTTTCTTGTATTTATTGGGCCGAAAGGACTGCATCTGATAGTGGTGTGTTTTCTTTTGTTGTGCAGGAACATAAGGTAAAAAGGATGACTTACCCGTGGTAGCCGTAGATACCAAATCAGCGAGACCGTCACCAAACAAGACACCACCTTTATATGGTAGAGACTCCATATTTCTCTTAGAATCAGCATCAGCATTCCATTGATGAATCCACAATGCTCTCCTAGCTGAGACTGCCATCGCATTGGCTTTCGAACCCAAAAGGCCGATATCCCTCGCAGCTTCCTTTAGGTAGGCTGCAGCGTCCCTGATATGACCTAGTGTCAAGAGAACGCTATCCCTGTCCAGGGTATCTATCTCAGAAGACAAGCTATCCGCCCATTTTTCGATAGCACTACTCACGCAGGCAGATGCAACGGCTGGCCTGAGCAGCGTACCTGTGGTGACATAAACGTTGCCTCAGGTTTCTTTCCCTTATACATACAGACCCTTTTATCAGGAACAAGAGGGTCTTCCGAGATATGTAATACGTCTTTTATCGCCACAATCATGTACTGAATGCAATTTTGGATCTAATCTGGTATCACTGTAGTCGACACTGGAGTCAGAGTCTGTGTCGGTATCTGCCAACTGAGCAAACAATCGCTTTTGTGACCCACGAGGGGGTCTGGACTTGTAACAACACATCCTCCACAGATTTCTTCCATGCCTGGTTCTGAGACTCAGATTTATCCAATCTCTTATTAATAAGAGTCACATTTGCATTCAAAGCATTCAACACATTTACCCAATCAGGAGTCGGCGGTGCCGACAGGGTCACTCCCCCGTTTGTGTCCCTAATACAGTCTCCTCCTGAGAAGAGCACTCTGCCTCAGACATGCCGACACACGAGTACTCACCACTCACAAATACACTGGGCACATAGGGGACAGACCCACCTAATGTCTGAAAGAGAGACACAGAGGGAGTTTGCCAGCTCACAACTCAGCGCTTCAGCAATGGTTCTGACAACACTAAACCATGCCTCAGACCTGCAGCGCTTTTATAATACAGATATATTGCACCAAATTTACTGTGCCCCCCCGTTTTTCACCCTGATACTAATGCAGCAGTGTGAGGAAGGACCAGCGTCTCTGCAGCCTGTTGTAGAGAAAATGGCGCTGTTGTGAGCTGTGAGGGCTAAGCTCTGCCCTGTAATGGCGTGCTTCAGTCCCGCTATTTTAAATAAATATTTATACTGGCGGGGGTTAGGACAGTGCCCCGGGCACTATGTACCCTATAGCCAGTCTCCTTTGAGGTTTATATGCTGCCCAGGGTACTCCCCTTCCCCCGCACCCTGTAGTGCCGCTGTGTAGTGGGAGCATGGCGCGCCGCGTGCCGTCACTGCAGTCTTCTTTGCTTCTTCTACTCACCTGTCTTCTGACTTCTGGCTCTGCAAGGGGGGTGACGGCCGGCTCTGGGAACGAGCATCTAGGCATACCTAGCGATCAGACCCTCAGGAGCTAATAGTGTCCTGTAGCCAAGAAGCAGATCCTTTAAATTCACAGAAGTCGGTCTGACTTCTCTCCCCTCAGTCCCACGAAGCAGGGAGACTGTTGCCAGCAGTTCTCCCAGAAAATAAAAAACCTAACAAAAGTCTTTTCCCGAGAAACTCTGTAGAGCTCCTCAGTGTGCATCCAGTCTGCCTGGGCACAGATTCTAAACTGGAGTCTGGAGGAGGGGCATAGAGGGAGGAGCCAGTTCACACCCATTCAAAGTCTTAAAGTGCCCATGTCTCCTGCGAATCCCGTCTATACCCCATGGTTCTTATAATTACCCCAGCATCCTCTAGGACGTATCAGAAAAGGTTTTTTCACAGTAAGGACAATACGTGTTTGGAATTCCCTGCCTGAGAGAGTAGTAACGGCGGACTCAGTTAACACCTTTAAGAATGGGATAGATAAATTTCTGTTGGATAAGGATATTCAGGGATATAGGGGGTCATTCTGAGTTGTTCGCTCGTTATTTACGGAGCGATTAGTCGCAAACTGTGCATGCGCAATGTTCACAGTGCGCCTGCGCCAAGTAAATTAGCTCAAAAGTTTGGTATTTTACTCACAGCGTAACAAAGTTTTTTAATCGTTCTGCTGATCGGAGTGTGATTGACAGGAAGTGGGTGTTTCTGGGCGGAAACTGACGGTTTTTTGGGAGTGTGCGGAAAAACACAGGCGTGTCAGGGAAAAACGTGGGAGTGTCTGGAGAAACGGGGGAGTGGCTGGGCGAACGCTGGGTGTGTTTGTGACGTCAAACCAGGAACGAAACTGACTGAACTGATCGCAGTGGCAGAGTAAGTCTCGAGCTACTCAGAAACTGCAAAGAAATTTCTAATCGCAATTGTGCTAATCTTTTGTAACCCCTATTAATTGGAGGGGTTGATAATCGATTACTGCTTGTGCCTCCACTCGAGCTATTTGGATATTATCTCCAGACGAGCTTGGGAACGCCTAAGGTGTATAGAGAGGGTCGATCCCACCACTAGTATTAATAAACTCCTATCGAGACCTAACCAGTTTGTGTTACTTACTATTCCTCCGTAGAATGACCTGGTTACTAATAGAGGTAATGTTCTCCCTTTCAGGTTCCTCCCCAGATAAGAAGACGACTCCACCGGTAAGTATGCAATTGTTTACTAATAGAAATCAAATGGTGTACAATTCACACTTTAAACCTTTTAACGTTCACTGTTTCACCGGATGACCCGTTCAAACCCTTTTTATATCCTATACAGACATTAAACGCATGCAATACAAAAAAAACCTCATAAGTTCAGTAGTCCAGGGGACTGCTGACCCGGGTAGGTAAAAATACACATATGCCTATGATATTAGTAGTATCATTATAGTACGGTGCACCATCAAATACCTGAAATGTCTTTGGTTATGCATAACACTGTTATAGTAATTTCATGACTGGATTCCCAAGTCCTCCAATAAATAGGGAAATGTCAGACTATAATGTGAGTACATATGCCAGTTTAACAGCCTAATGGGTGGTACTCACAATGTGAGGCTCATTGCTCCCAAATAATTCCTTATCGGATTATGGTAGGAACGGAATTCAGTCTCTTTTTCTTTTTTTTCATTTGGGGTAAGTCTATAGATAACTTTCCCTACACAGAAACTCTTGGAGAGTTAGGATACAATGTTGTAGATGGGATACAATGTTGTCTGGGTGTTCCTCTCCCCCAAGAACTGGAGGTCATAGAATATCTAGTCACGGCGTAACCCTCGTGGTGGATACGAAGGGTTATTGGCTATTAGCCGGGAAGTGCTGGATTACTCCCGGTATTCTCCTTCAATATTCGGTGACAGTTAGTAAAGCTACTTCTGTATCCACAAGTATCTCCTGCAGAATAATAACTTATTAGTCAGCTTAGGATAGTAACTCACGATGCATATTGTTGTTACTAGGTACTTTGATGCCGCAATGTAATTTATCCTTGCCTGCCGACTGTCTGACGTCACTATGGATCGTTGTCTGTCATCTGGGTCCTAGCTCCATATACTAAGGATAAATGCTGCTGGTCCCTCTGTCCTGGGTCCCTGCCTTCTCCCCGCTGGTATGCCCACTCACTCGCGTTTTCCTTCGGCTGTGTAATATCCACTACCTATTATTGGATGCGTGGCCACCAGTGTCTGCTGGAGGGGCGGGTACTCATTATGGAAGTATACTTGGTCAGTTTCCCCTTTGAAAGCGATTACTATGGCAGTGATCGGAGCAAGACTGGCAGTGGTGAGGATGTGGGCTGCCCCTCGGTGACGCAGCAACTGTCAGCTATGCTTTACTATGCTCTCTGTGGCTGGGTGTAGGGGCGGTGTAGTGTATTAGTTCACTTACGGTTCATTTGTGCCCAAACACACCGGGAGTCTCTCTCTATCTCTCCCCCGACTCTTCCTCCAGTTATCTGATGGGGGAGCACCCTACTCCGGATGCTGCCAGTGAGGTTCTCTCTCCGTTGCAGCGCTGGTCGGGAATAGCAGCTTCCCCTGGCTCTACCCAGCGCCTCCTCTCTTCAGCTCGGCTCTGAGCCCTTCCGCCAGCCGCGATCGCTACATTGCCTGTCCTGTGATCACTCTGCCGGGAAAACCCACTCGCCGCCTCTCAGCCTCCTGCACAGGTATTTCCAGCAGCTCCGCGATGGCGTCCGTTTCTCTGTCCGGTCAGCGCGTCTCTCTTCTCTCTGCTGTCCTGCCGCGCTCTCCCCGTCTCTCCTCGCGCCTCCAACGACTCTGTCTCGAGGGACTCCAGAACAGTCTCTGCAGTCCCCTCGAGCCGTTGGGTCGCAGTGAATCCTGTAATATCCAGCCTGGGCGGTCTCCATGCAAGGGGACACATACGATACCCCATATACCATTAATATCAATACATTAAATGTCACAATAAGTAAATACATCAATAAATAGATACATTGGATAGTTACTCTTTGCCCAGCCTCCTATCCATTATAAGAATGTCTATACCTTATCCTTAATCCTATAATAGAGCAAGCTGTTCATGGGGTATCTTAAATACTCCCCCCCCCCGCAGTATAGGGTCTATAGGGCACTACACTTTCATTCGTTATTCTGCTAAGCTAAGATACACTCCCAGAGGGCAGCGGCCTAGCGTGTGCAATGCTGCTAAAAGCAGCTAGCGCGCGAATAACTCGGAATCACCCCCATAGTGCGTAGGCACGCATTATAGATAATAGAACTACTCCTAAAATAAAACCGCATAGGAGACCACAAACAGGTTGAACACAATGGACAAATTGGCTTTTTCAACCTTAGATTCTGTTACCTCACATCAGCGGAGGGGCCCCTGCACATTTACCTCACATCAGCGGAGGGGCCCCTGCACATTTACCTCACATCAGCGGAGGGGCCCCTGCACATTTACCTCACATCAGCAGAGGGGCCCCTGCACATTTACCTCACATCAGCGGAGGGGCCCCTGCACATTTACCTCACATCAGCGGAGGGGCCCCTGCACATTTACCTCACATCAGCGGAGGGGCCCCTACACATTTACCTCACATCAGCAGAGGGGCCCCTGCACATTTACCTCACATCAGCAGAGGGTCCCCTGCACATTTACCTCACGTCAACAGAGGGGTCTCTGCACATGTACCTCACATCAACGGAGGGGGTCTCTGCATATTTACCTCACATCAGCGGAAGGGTCTCTGCACATGTACCTCACATCAGCGGAAGGGCCCCTGCATATTTACCTTACATCAGCGTAGGGCCCCCCGCTTATTTACCTCACATCAGTGGAGGGGCACCTGCACATTTACCTCACATCAGCGGAAGGGCCCCTACACATTTACCTCACATCAGCAGAGGGGCCCCTGCACGTTTACCTCACATCAGCGGAGGGGCCCCTGCACATTTACCTCACATCAGCGGAGGGTCCCCTGCACATTTACCTCACATCAGCGGAGGGTCCCCTGCACATTTACCTCACGTCAACGGAGGGGTCTCTGCACATTTACCTCACACTAGTGGAGCCGGGGGCCCTGCAAATGTATCTCACATCAGCAGAGGGGCCCCTGCACATTTACCTCACATCAGCGGAGGGTCCCCTGAACATTTACCTCACATCAGCAGAGGGGCCCCTGCACGTTTACCTCACATCAGCAGAGGGGCCCCTGCACATTTACCTCACATCAGCGGAGGGTCCCCTGCACATTTACCTCAATCAGCAGAGGGGCCCCTGCACATTTACCTTACATCAGCAGAGGGGCCCCTGCACATTTACCTCACATCAGCAGAGGGGCCCCTGCACATTTACCTCACATCAGCGGAGGGTCCCCTGCACATTTACCTCACATCAGCAGAGGGGCCCCTGCACATTTACCTCACATCAGCAGAGGGGCCCCTGCACATTTACCTTACATCAGCAGAGGGGCCCCTGCACATTTACCTCACATCAGCAGAGGGGCCCCTGCCATGATTACAGTTGCTACACTGCTGCAGATCTCTTTGGTTTCTTTATTTACTATATTCATGTCCTGGTGAATGTTCCACAGAGCTGTTGGCGCCTCATTGGTCTCACTCTGCACAATGTAAACAGGCCGAGGCCTCTCCAGGGCTGGAACCATCCTGGTCAGACCAGGCATTCCTGTAATTCCAGTCTGCAGCCGTGATAAGAATAAATCCTCCAAACAGCACACAGAGAGCCACCGAGCCACCAAGCCTCCTTACGCCTCACAGCATGTAATCAGCCTATAAACCTGTACACCACGTGGCACAGCCGGTTCTGGACGCATAATTTCCCGGTTCAGGGACGGATGCGTTTTCCTGTTTCTTTTACTGTTGTATCAGAGAATTGGCTGTCACAGTTACACCTCTTCATCAGTGCATGTAAGAATATGCCGGGACTGTCTGTATTACATGTGTGCTGAGAGTGACAGGACACAGGGACTGTCCGTGTTACACGTGTCCTGAGAGTGAGAGGACACCGGGACTGTCTGTATTACACGTGTCCTGAGAGTGAGGGGACACCGGGACTGTCTGTATTACATGTGTCCTGAGAGTGATGAGGCATCGGGACTGTCTGTATTACACGTGTCCTGAGAGTGAGGGGACACCGGGACTGTCTGTATTACATGTGTGCTGAGAGTGAGGGGACACGTAGAGACTGTCTGTGTTACACGTGTCCTGAGAGTGAGGGGACATTGGGACTGTCTGTATTACATGTGTCCTGAGAGTGAGGGGACACCGGGACTGCCTGTATTACATGTGTCCTGAGAGTGAGGGGACACCGGGACCGTCTGTATTACACGCATACCTCCCAACTGTCCCGATTTTGGCGGGACAGTCCCGTTTTTCACGGTCTGTCCCACTGTCCCACCCGCGGGTCGCAGTGTCCCGCGGGTGGGGGGGCAGTTGGGAGATCCCTCCCTGTCACTCGCTGCTCTGTGGAGAGCAGCGGTGAATAGATGCTGTGCGCATGCGCACAGCGTCTATTCACGGCAGAGAGGGACAGGGGGCATGACCAGCAGCTCTCACAGCGCTGTTCATGCCCCCATAATGACGAAAACGGGGGAGTGGCCTGCGATCGCGGCACGTGCAGCTAAGCCACGCCCCCTTGTCATTAGGCCACGCTCCCTAAAACGGGCGCGCGCCTTCGCCGCGCGTTGCCGTCCCTCCACCGCTGAGATCAAAGTTGGGAGGTATGATCACACGTGTCCTGAGAGTGAGGGGACACCGGGACTTTCTGTATCACACGTGTCCTGAGAATGAGGGGACACCAGGACTGTCTGTATTACACGTGTCCTGAGAGTGAGAGGACACCAGGACTGTCTGTATTACATGTGTCCTGAGAGTGAGGGGACACCGGGACTCTCTGTATCACACGTGTCCTGAGAATGAGGGGACACCAGGACTGTCTGTATTACACGTGTCCTGAGAGTGAGGGGACACCGGGACTGTCTGTATTACACATGTTCTGAGAATGAGGGGACACCGGGACTTTCTGTATTACACGTGTCCTGAGAGTGAGAGGACACCAGGACTGTCTGTATTATGTGTCCTGAGAGTGAGGGGACACCGGGACTTTCTGTATTACACGTGTCCCGAGAGTGAGGGGACACCGGGACTGTCTGTATTACACGTGTCCCGAGAGTGAGGGGACACCGGGACTGTCTGTATTACACGTGTCCTGAGACTGAGGGGACACCGGGACTGTCTGTATTACATGTGTCCTGAGAGTGAGGGGACACTGGGACTATCTGTATTACACGTGTCCTGAGACTGAGGGGACACCGGGACTGTCTGTATTACATGTGTCCTGAGAGTGAGGGGACACTGGGACTATCTGTATTACACGTGTCCTGAGACTGAGGGGACACTGGGACTGTCTATATTACATGTGTCCTGAGAGTGAGGGGACACCGGGACTGTCTGTATTACACGTGACCTGAGAGTGAGGGGACACTGGGACTGTCTGTATTACATGTGTCCTGAGAGTGAGGGGACACCAGGACTGTCTGTATTACACGTGTCATGAGAGTGAGAGGACACCGGGACTGTCTGTATTACACGTGACCTGAGAGTGAGGGGGACACCGGGACTGTCTGTATTACACGTGTCCTGAGACTGAGGGGACACAGGGACTGTCTGTATTACACGTGTCCCGAGAGTGAGGGGACACCGGGACTGTCTGTATTACACGTGACCTGAGAGTGAGGGGACACCGGGACTGTCTGTATTACACGTGTCCCGAGAGTGAGGGGACACTGGGACTGTCTGTATTACACGTGTCCTGTGACTGAGGGGACACCGGGACTGTCTGTATTACATGTGTCCTGAGAGTGAGGGGACACTGGGACTGTCTGTATTACATGATACAAGACGGCAGCACTCCACCCAGGGGGTATTCTAGCTGCTGTGGAAATACACATCCCAGTGGATCTCAGCATCACCATATATCCCACAAGAGGGAAGTTCACCATATGTACACATAAGGATGGAGAGGGTGACCTTCCGGTGCCCCGCCGGCTTGCTCTAATCAAATAACTGGAGACGAGACTGGTAATTTTGTGCAAAGAATAAATGGTCACAGCTTTATTTCCACCTAATACCAAAAAACACACCATTGCAGGGTAAAAAGGAGAGGAAGCGGTGCACGGCTCTCCCGCTGTTTTGAGAAACGACTGGGGCGTGCCTTACGCCGCCTTACCGGCGACGGCCACGCCCCCTCCCTGCCTGAGGCGTTCCCGGCCCGCCCTTGCGGGCCGACGGACCACGCCCCCTGCGCTGGGGGACCAGCTACCGTGCGCATAACACCCTACCACGGCGCGCAACCCGTATGGCCCCTGCCGCATTTAGCTGGAACCAGGCGTACGGCCTACTAATTGGTGACTTATGCGAGGCATTCTGACAATCCCCCCTTACCATGCCTTGTGCACCGCTCCTTCCCCGCCACACGAGGTCCCAGCGACCTGCGGACCGAAGCCCCACCCTGCGCTACCTCCGCAAACCCTCCAAAGCATCCTGCAACGCATTGTTGAAGATATCAAGGCCTATGTCCGACAGGTGCACCCCATCGTGCCTGTAAAAACCCTCACATCTCCCTGCAAGGTCATTGTGGTGTATAACGCTTCCCCCGTTGGCTGTGACCACTTTACCGATGGCCGCATTGACTTTTTTCCTAGCTCTGTCTATTCCGTGCCCTGACCTAGCCCCCCTCCAGGCTAGTCGCGGGATGATTTTTGACCAGACTATGCGCACGTTGCTCCACCGCCCTTTTATCCAGGCGATGTCCTCCCTGGCCTGCCTGATCAGGTCTAGCGACTTTGTTTTCCCGATATCGTTTCCCCCAAGGTGCAACACCAACACGTCGGGCTTTCCCAATGACCGCTCGGCCTGCTCCCATACCATGCCCCTGTTGCCCAGCCAAAAAACTGCTGCCTCTTTGCGCCTCATCCCCAGCTGGCGCCCGTATGGTCTTTTTGCGGCCCGTGCCGCTGCCCAGAATATGTATGAATGGCCGAAGATCCAACACCGCTTCCCGGCGATCCCTGCGGAGAATAGAGGAAGCGCGCGGGGGGGGTGTGTGTTAGGACAGTCGTCAATTCCCTTTATTGCGGCGGCGCCTTGGCCACCGGCCTGACGTAAGATTTGTAACTGTTTGACTTCCACCCCCCTTTCCCCTTTATCTCTTCGGCTGAGCATCCCTGGCTGACGGCGGATGTCGCCGCGCCAATCCTAAATGAGTGGGTTCCGAACTTCCTCCTTCCTCGGGTTCCAGCCTAACTCCTCGATGCATTTTTTAAATATGTCTGTGAACTGGAATCTGGTAAGTGCCGCCTGATCCACATGAATGAGGAAATTCTCGCTCCCTTTTGGCCTGACCTCCAAAAATTTTTGTACCGCCTCAATTGGACAGACTGTTGTGTCCGGGTTCCTGCCCAACTGGACCCATCTTCCCTTACCTATCTGGTCTGTTTTTGACTTGTGAATTTTGCACAAGACCGCGCCCTGCGAGGCCACTACGTTTTTTACTAACAGGCCTGTTCCAGCGGCCATTTTTGACTGCGCTACTAGCTCCCCGACCCTAAATGCTCCGCTAAACGCCATGATAAACGCGTTACTCTCCGTTACATACTTTCGCCACTATGTGAATAATGCTCTTAAGCCTCTCTATGGTTACTGGCTCCCGGGAGTCCGGTCTCCGTATCTCCGCTCTGGCCCCTCCCTTCATCACTGTGCGCACTACCAATGCCTTAGTTAGGTCCTCTTTCCCTAGCAACTTTGAAAAGAAAGATACCCCTGCCAGCCTGGTGTTTGCCACTGCCCTTGATGCTCCCTCCTCCTTACTCTTGCCTAAGAATTCCAACAATTGCTGCAGGGGCGTCTGGCCCTCTGAGCTTACATTCCCCTGGAACTGCTGCCATTTCTCCCATGCTGCCACGTACGCTTTCCAGGTCTTTGGCGCCAGGGACCTTTCCACCAGCTCGTTCAAACAGGCTCGGCTATCTGCCAAAGATGAGAAGGGCATGTTAAACCTTGGCCCAGCGCGAACGGCGCTGCCGCCCTAAACACCTCCCATTTCTGACGTGACAGCGCGTCCGCGATAATGTTCTCGACTCCTGGTACATGCTTTGCCCTGAATGTGATGTTGTGCCTCAAGCATGCCGCTACCAACAACCTGAGCAACCTAATCACCGGTGCGGACGAGGCAGATTGGCTGTTTATGGCCTGTACCACGCCCATATTGTCGCACCAAAACTGTATGAACTTATTCTCTAGCCTGCGGCCCCAAATCTCTACGGCTACCACTATAGGAAACAACTCCAAAGCTGCCAAGTTCTTAGTCAAACTGCTGTCCTTCCACCTTTGCGGCCATTCTTCTACGCACTATGGCTCCTGCTGCGTCTGTGAACAGCTGCAGTGCATGGTTTGGCGATATCTTGCTCGGCCACATGCGCACCCCGTTAAACTGTTTCAAGAAATCCTGCCATACTAACAAATCTTCCTTCAATTCCCCGCTGATGCGGATGAAATGATGTTTCTTCCTCACTCCCGCTGTTGCCCTTTCCGTACGTCGCTTGAAAATCCGCCCCATAGGGATTACGCGACAAGCAAAATTCAGCGACCCTAGCAATGACTGCAACTGGCCCAAGGTAACTGACTTCGCTTGTGCGCATGCACTGATCTCTCGCTCCAACTTTTCGTTTTTTTCTGTTGGCAACCGGCACTCCATCTTCTCTGTGTCGATCTCTATACCTAGGTAAGAGATAACCTGTTTTGGGCCCTCAGTTTTCTCCCCCGCGATAGGGACTCCGAACTCGGTCAGCTTCTTTGTAAGCTCTTGCAGCAACTGCGCGCACTGCCCAGGCTGAGCTGGACCTGCCAGCAAGAAATCGTCCAGGTAGTGCGCTACTGCCCTACAGCCTGTCCGTGCTGCCAAGCACCAGTGCAAGAAGGAGCTGAAAATTTCGAATAACGCGCAAGATATTGCGCATCCCATAGGCAAACATTTGTCTACGAAATATTGGCCCTCAAACTGGAAAACCATAAGGTAAAAACTGTCCGGATGCAGGGGGAGTAGCCTGAACGCTGACTCGATGTCCAGCTTCGCCAACAAGGCCCCTTTCCCTTGCCTCCTAACCATTTTTATCGCATGGTCAAACGACTGATATTGCACCGAGCACTGTTCCCCGTCCAGGGCATTAACCGATGCCCCCTCCGGGAAAGATAGGTGTTGAATAAGTCTGAACTTTCCCGGTGCTTTCTTGGGAACTAACCCCAGCGGTGACACTACCAAATTTTCTATTGGGGGGGCCGCGAATGGCCCGGCCATCCTGCCCATCTCTAATTCTTTTCCAATTTTCTGTTGGGCCACCTGCGGCTGCTCCCTGATGGAATGAAGGTTCCTATTGCGGTCGCCCGGAAGGACGTCCCGTCTTATTGGGATCTTGAACCCTACTCTAAAACCCTCCTGCAACCGCTGGGCTTCTAAACGCTTGGGGTACCTGGCTAGCCATGCCTGCATACCCTCCAGCCTCACTGGGCTACTTGCCTTTGACAGGCACAAGCGCTCCGGATACCTTCTCCCCTCTCTCTCCCTGTCGGCCTTTTTTTCTACAGCAGTCTTTTGCCGGGTGACTTACGCTGCAGTGCGTGCATGAATTTGCAGAACGCCCGTGTGCACCGGGTGTCATTGAAGGCGTAGCATTTGAGCATATCCTGTCTATGCGTGCCAGGCCTCCCTGTCCCCTGCCTTTGCGCTGTCGCTTCTTTATCGCTAGCCCCTCTTGCCTGCGCCTTGAGCCACAGCTCGATATCCTTTGTCCCAAACTTGATGGGTTGCTGCCCTTGCGCTCTTAACCTGAAGGACTCGTCGTATCTGCGCCACGCAGTTCCCCCATAATCCTTGTACACTGAATAAACAAGATTGATGTACTTCATCATGTTCATTGCCATGTTTGGGTAAGCTTCTACGTAGCAACCCGAGTATGCGAACATCCCGGTCATCCAATGGTCAATTGTCTTGTAGGATTCCCCACGCCCTACTCCTTTCTCGCTGCCCCTCTCCTTGTCTCTGAGACCTTTCTCTGTAAGGGAGCATATGTCGATGAAATCCCCCTTCACAATTTCCTTCCTAATTTCTTTAGGCAAATGCCCCGCCAATGCGCCTAGCTCGTGATCCAGTGCGCCGCCCTGCTGTAAGAAAACTGGCTTAGCTGCTCCGGTCTGACCTAGCTTACTCCACGCTGTATCTGCCCCTGGGGCTGACAACTTCTTCTTCTTGTGATTGGCCCTGGCCAACCGCAGTGGCTCTTTCAATACCTTGCATGACTCGTCGTCGTCTGACTCGGACGCCCTGCTATTGCCCCGCTTGCCCGCCTGATTATTTGCGGCGCTGTTACCCTCCCATTGTGTGTTCGCTACCTCGTTTAAGGTGGCCCCCCCCCGCCATTTGCGCTGCTCGCGCTGTTTTGGTGCAACCCCTGCCTCTGCCCCTTTTCAGTACCACCCCTTTTCAGTACCACCCCTCACACTTTGTGTATTGCTATTAAACAACGGCATAACATTCACATTCTGCATATTAAACACATGGTTCATCTCACCGTTCCTGAGTGATGCTGCGGAGACGTCTTCTCTGGCCGGGCTGGTCACGGCACCGGCCTCCGCTGTATTCTTCTCCACCGCTCTTGCCGCGGCAAGATGCTGCACTGACGGGCCGCTGGGCATGGCGAGGACCGCACTGTCTCTGTAACTGCTGTAATTGTCTTGGATTCTCGCTTGTGGTTGTGATGTGAAATCTTGCGATTGTGATGTGAAATCTTGCGATTGTGATGTGAAATTTTGCGCTTGTGATGTGAACCTTTGCGATTGTGATGTGAAATCTTGCGATGTGGCTCCTTGCTCCCGATTGCTTGCTTGCGGCATTTCGTGGCCCCTGCTCTGTCCTGTGACTGGCGTTGGTGCCTGCTGGTACATTCTCCTGGGCGGGGATGTAAACGCAGGGAAGAGGGCAAGCTGGTTTCACAACCCCTGTGTAATGTCCCTGTCCTGTGCGCTCCCTGCGCCCTGTCCCCAGTTACCCCCTTGCCTAGGAGTGCCTAGCCGGGCTATTATATTGTTGTGTCTCTGCCAGGAATACCCATCTCCCCCTCACTTCGGGTGACCCTGACCCGCTGGCTGTGTCGGAGAGAATAACTCCCCCTTCCTGGCATGCTGCTCCTACGTTCCTAGCCTGTGTTGGGGTATTCTGCAACCGCTGTGCTGCAACGTTAATAGGGGTTCCCCTCGACTGTAGTGGGCCATAGCCGCTCTGCCCCTCCCCCATTGGGCCTAAAATGGCTGCCCCATTCCCCCTTGCTCCTATGCCTTCTTGCCCCGGCTGGTACTCACCCCCCTCTTGCCCTTGCTCCTTTTGCAGGGCTGCTGGTCGCTGCTGCCTTCCGGATCTAGCAGGTGCTTTTCCTGGCTTTTTTCCCCTGGTTGTTTCTTCATATGTGTCCTCCGGCCTCCAGATGGCGCCCCAGCACCATTTTCACTGCTCCTGTGCTGCCTCTCTGGAGAGGGACGGACCGATGTGCCTTGCAGCTGCTGGCCGGAAATGCTGACCTCCCTTCTCCTCTCTGGGCGCTCTGCCAAGCGCTGCCCGACCCTTGCTCCCTGCTTTGAGGGTGACCTGCCTCCGGTCACCGTGGATGCCATGCCTGGATCTCTGGAAGTGCAGCAGCCGCCGGACAGACACAGGTACTTCCTTTCCTGTGTGGGGAAAATGGAGCTATTAACTCCCTCCCCCCCCGGCTGCTGCTTTTATCTGCCTCTCCCTCCTCACCACCCCCCGCCTCTGGGCCGCACCTTTTACTGGCCCAGGGCTCCCTGCAGGTGATGAAAAGGGGAGGGGGTCCCGCCGCCCTGCGGAAAACCCCCCCTCCCCCGGCGTTCGCGCCTTCGGGCCGCCCGGCACCCCTCCTCCTTATCCCGCTGCGGCGCCATTGCTGCCCCCTTCGCCCCTGGAATGTGTTTTTTTTCTCTCCATGATATTAATAGTTATTGTATTTAGATATGGGGTTTCTCCTCCGTGGACCAGTCATCTCCAGCTACCACGCCCGTCACCAGGCAGGTCACATCTGTCCGAACATGCCAGGCAGGTGACTAGTGACCCCTGGGCATTGTGCGATGAATGGACCGATTTACGCAATGACCTGTTATATTATATAGATTCCAAACATACAGAGCGCCCCCCAGCGCCCAATGTGATGCACATGAAAAGGGTACAATTCCCAGCAGCCACAGAGAGTTTATTTATAAAGACATAGGGGGAGGAGGGGAGGGGATTCGGATGACTTTGACCGCCCAAATAAGCACAGCAGCACTTTATGGCAGCAGCCGCATCTTGCACATAGATAATAGGATTTTTATTACCTACAGTACCGGTAAATCCTTTTCTCGTAGTCCGTAGAGGATACTGGGGTTCCATTTAGTACCATGGGGTATAGACGGGTCCACTACGAGCCATGGGCACTTTTTTAAGAATTTGATAGTGTGGGCTGGCTCCTCCCTCTATGCCCCTCCTACCAGTCTAGGAAACTGTGCCCGAGGAAATGTACATACTTTGAGAGAAGGATATAAAGGATAGTGGTGAGATTCCAAACCAGCACACACAAACTAGAGGACAGCCATGCTAACCAAACTTTAAGCAGGTACAGCAACAGCTGAACCAACAATGCCAAGTAACAGTGCAGGAAGAACGAAGCACAGGGCGGGCGCCCGGTATCTTCTACGGACTACCAGAAAAGGATTTACCGGTAGGTAATTAAAGTCCTATTTTCTCTTATGTCCTAGAGGATACTGGGGTTCTATTTAGTACCATGGGGATGTACCAACGCTCCCAAACCGGGTGGGAGAGTGCTGAGGATCCTGCAGAACTGATTGGCCTCTGAGGATCTTCAGTTTGGTCAAAGTATCGAAATTGTAAAACTTAGCAAACGTGTTCGAACCTGACCAAGTAGCCGCTTGGCAAAGCTGTAAGGCCGAGACACCCCGGGCAGCCACCCAGGAAGAGCCCACCGACCTAGTAGAGTGGGCCTGTACAGATTTTGGACATTGTAAACCTGCCTCGGAATAAGCATGCTGGATAGTGAGCCTGAACCAGCGGGCAACTGTCTGCTTTGAAGCAGGACACCCAATTTTATTGGTATCACAGAGAACGAACAGCAAGTCAGATATCCTGTGACGGGCTGTCCTCTTCACGTATACCTTCAAAGCCCTCACAACATCCAAAGACTTTGAAGTAGCAGAGGTGTCGGTGACAACCGGAACCACAATAGGTTGGTTGATATGAAACGCAGACACCACTTTAGGAAGAAATTGCTGACAAGTTCTGAGTTCAGCTCTGTCCTCATGGAAAATTAAATATGGGCGAAGCCCTCAGCTCCGACACACGTCTTGCTGAAGCCAAGGCCAACAGTGTGACGGTCTTCCACGTAAGATATTTTACGTCCACCTCCTGTAACGGTTCAAACCAGTCCGATTGAAGGAACTGCAGCACCAAATTGAGATCCCAAGGTGCCGTGGGAGGCACAAAGGGAGGTTGGATGTGCAGAACACCTTTCAAGAACATATGGACCTCAGGGACAGAAGCCAGTTATATTTTAAAGAAAATCGACAAGGCCGAAATCTGGACTTTCTCATACGTCCTAGAGGATGCTGGGGTCCACTTCATGACCATGGGGTATAGACGGTTCCGCAGGAGCCATGGGCACTCTTAAGACTTTACAATGGGTGTGAACTGGCTCCTCCCTCTATGCCCCTCCTCCAGACCTCAGTTTAGAAATGTGCCCAGGCAGACTGGCCGCACTCTAGGGGAGCTCTACTGAGCTTCTCTGAAAAGACTTATGTTAGGTTTTTTATTTTCAGGGAGAACTGCTGGCAACAGTCTCCCTGCTTCGTGGGACTGAGGGGGCAGAAGTAGGAACCAACTTCCTGAAGAGTTTCATGGCTCTGCTTCTGGCTGACAGGACACCATTAGCTCCTGAACTCTAGCCGTGTATAGATGCTCACACCCACAGCACGCCGCCACCCCCCTCGCAGAGCCAGAAGTCAGAACTTCTATCAAGTAAAGTGACGGCTGAGGTACCGCACGGCTGGCGGGAGTGCAGAGCACCATTGCTGCCCACACACACAGGCACTGCAGGGTGCGGGGGGGGGGGGGGAAGCCTGGGCAGCAAAATACCTATATAAACTGGCAAAAAGGGGGCATAAGCCCTACCCCCGGCAGTATAAATATTATGCAAAGTCTCTGAGGTAAAAACGCGCCATTGCGGGGGCAGAGCTTCTTCCTCAGGCAGCCAGCACACTGCTCAGCGCCATTTTCTCTCTCTCCTCAGGCTGCAGAGAAATCGCTGGTCCTCCCTCCACTTATGACTACAAGTATCAGGGTGCATAACAAAGGGGGGCACAAGCGAAGTTGGTGCTTTACAAGTGTGGTTTACTGTGTAAATCAGCGCTGCATGTCAGTGGGCATTCTGTGTTCACAGGCATTAGATACTGGCGCTGGGGTTGTGAACTGGCTGCTCCTAAACTGTGTCCCTCTGACAGATTGTACTGTGGGTCTGTCCCCTATAAGTCCCAGTGTGTCTGTGTGTGTGTTGTACACGTGTGTAAGACATGTCAGAGGCAGGGAGTTCCTCCCCGGAGGAAACCATTTTAAGGACACAGAAGTGTAATGTGGTGGCGCTGCCGGCACAAAAAGAGCCTGCATGGGTGAAATACGTGATAGTATGCATCATATCAATAGGAGATTAGATAAGTCTGAATCTCATGCTGAATGCTGGAGAAAATCTGTGGAAGATGTGATTTTTCAGGGTTCTGTTCTTTCATCCGCAGGCGACCCCTCTGGGTCACATATGAGACCATGTGCGATGATTGTGAATACTGATACCGACACGGACACGGATTCTTGTGTCGACGATAGTGACTCCAGAGAAATAGATCATAAATTGGCAAAAAAATATACAATATATGATTGTAGCTATAAGGGAAGTTCTGGATGTCACGGAAGCCCCTGCTGTACCTCAGGAGGCTTATTTCTATAAAGAAAAGAAATCTAAGGTCACTTTCCCTCCTTCCCACGAGCTTAACACTCTCTTTGAAGGGATGTGGGTGAATCCCGAAAATACATTTCATATTCCCAAGAGAATTCACATAGCTTATCCTTTCCCGGTGGAGAACAGGAAAAAATGGGAGTCACCCCGTGTTAGACAGTGCACTGTCCAGGTTGACAAAGAAAGTAATTCTCCCTGCACCTGGCACGGCTTCACTAAAAGAGCCGGCAAACTGAAAGATGGAAACTACATGGAAATATATATCACCCTCACATGCAGTCCTTTCAGCCCAATAAATACAAAAAAAGCAAGAGGTTCCCCCTTCTTTGCAGGGAAGGGGAAAGGGAAAGAAGTTCACAGCAGCTTCAGGTTCCCAGGAGCAGAAGTCTACCCCTACTTCTGAAAAATCTTCAACATGACGCTGGGGCTCCCTTGCGGGAGACCGCTCAGGTGGGGGCACGTCTCAAACTGTTCAGCTAAGGTTGGATTCTGTCTGGCCTAGATCCCTGGGTGTTGCAAATAGTGTCCCAAGGATACAAACTGGAATTTCGAGACGTTACCCCATGCCGATTTTTCAAATCGACCTTGCCAGCGTCTCTTCCAGAAAGAGAAGCAGTAACAGCGACAATCCAAAAATTATGTCAGGATCAGGTCATAGTCCTGGTACCTTTGTCACAACAAGGGGAGGGGTTTTGTAGTTCCGAAGTCGGAAGGCTCGGTCAGATCGATCCTAAACCTAAAAAATCTGAATCTCTACTTGAAACGATTCAAGTCCAAAATGGAATCACTGAGGGCAGTGATTTCCAGTCGGGAGGAGGGGGTGTCTGTAGACATAAAGGATGCTTACCTGCATATTCCCATTTATCCTCCTCACCAGGCTTATCTGAGATTTGCGGTTCAGGATTGCCATTACCAATTTCAGACGTTACCTTTCGGTCTCTCCACGGCGCCGAGGGTATTCACCAAGGTGATGGCGGAAATGATAGTTCTCCTGCGTCAAAAAGGAGTCAATATAATTCCTTATCCAGACGATCTCCTGATAAGGGCGAGATCCAGGGACCAGTTGTTACAAAACATCACACTCTCCCTGTCCATACTACAACAACACGGTTGGATCATAAATTATCCAAAGTCAAGTGTGTCGATCTATCAGTGCATTCGGTTGTTGGGAAAAATGGTGGCGGCCTATGAGGCCATACAGTTGGCAGGTTCCATGCCAGAGTCTTCCAGTGGGACCTGTTGGACAAGTGGTCGGGTTCCCACCTACACATGCACCGAAAGATAATCTTGTCGTCAAAAGCCAGGATTTCGCTCCTGTGGTGGTTAGACAGCTCTCACCTGCTAGAGGGACGCAGATTCGGGATTCAGGACTGGCTCCTGGTAACCACGGATGCAAGTCTCCGAGGCTGGGGAGCTGTCACTCAGGGAGAAAGCTTCCAAGGAAGATGGTCAAGTCAGGAAGCCTGCCTTCACATAAACATGCTGGAATTGAGAGCCATTTACAACGGCCTTCAACAAGCGGTACATCTTCTTCAAGATCATCCCGTGCAGATCCAGTCGGACAATATAACAGCAGTCGCGTACATAAACAGGCAGGGCGGAACGAAAAACAGAGCGCCAATGGCAGAGGTGACGAAGATCCTCCTCTGGGCAGAAAGGCATCTAAAGGCTCTGTCTGCAATTTTCATTCCGGGAGTAGACAACTGGGAAGCAGACTTCCTCAGCAGACACGATCTCCATCCAGTCTTCGCAGAGGTGACAAGTCTTTGGGGAGTTCCACAAGTAGACATGATGGCATCTTGTTGCAACAAGAAGCTTCAGAAATATTGTTCCAGGTCGAGAGACCCTCAAGCAATAGCGGTCTATGCGTTAGTGACCCAGTGGGTATTCCGGTCAGTGTATGTCTTCCCTCCACTTTCGCTGATCCCAAAAGTTCTCAGGATCAGAAGAAGAACAAGGGTTCGAGCAATCTTCATTGCCCCATACTGGCCAAGGAGGGCTTGGTACCCAGATCTTCATGAGATGCTCATAAAAGATCCTCGGCCTCTTCCTCTTCGCGAGGACCTGCTGCAGCAGGGGCCGTGCGTGTATCAAGACTTACCGCGGCTACGTTTGACGGCATGGCTGTTGAGCGCCGGATACTAGCCCGAAAGGGTATTCCAAAGGAAGTCATTGCCACACTTATTCAGGCCAGGAAAGGAGTAACGTCGAAACATTACCACCGTATTTGGAGAAAATGTGTGTCTTAGTGTGAATCCAAGAAGGCTCCTATGGAAGAGTTTCAGTTGGGACGTTTTCTCCATTTTCTGCAAGCTGGTGTGAAGGCGGGCCTTCAATTGGGGTCAATCAAGGTCCAGATTTCAGCCTTGTCAGTGTTCTTCCAAAAACAATTGGCCTCTCTTCCAGAGGTTCAGACCTTCGTGAAAGGGGTTCTGCACATCCAGCCTCCATTTGTGCCTCCAGTGGCACCATGGGACCTTAATGTGGTGTTGCAGTTCCTTCAATCGGATTGGTTTGAGCCTCTACAAGAGATAGAGTTGAAGTTTCTCACTTGGAAAGTCGTCATGCTTTTGGCATTGGCATCCGCACGGCGGGTGTCTGAATTGGGGGCCTTGTCTCACAAGAGCCCTTACCTGATCTTCCATGAAGATAGGGCAGAGTTGAGAACTCATCAACATTTTCTTCCAAAGGTGGTTTCATCTTTCCACATAAACCAACCTATTGTGGTGCCAGTAGTTACTGACACGTTCACTGAGTCAAAGTCTTTTGATGTGGTTAGGGCTTTGAAAATTTATGGTCGCTAGAACAGCTCGAATACGGAAAACAGAGTCTTTGTTTGTCCTGTATGCTCCCAACAAGATTGGGTGTCCTGCTTCCAAGCAGACTATTGCACGTTGGATCAGAGGTACGATTCAGCACGCTCATACTACGGCTGGATTGCCGTTACCGACGTCGGTGAAGGCCCATTCCACTAGGAAGGTGGGCTCATCCTGGGCGGCTGCCCGGGGGGTCTCGGCATTACAACTTTGCCGAGCAGCTACTTGGTCGGCGTCAAACACATTTGCAAAATTCTACAAGTTTGACACCTTGGCCGATGAAGACCTCAAGTTCGGTCACTCGGTGCTGCAGGGTCATCCGCACTCTCCCGCCCGTACTGGAGCTTTGGTATAAACCCCATGGTCATGAAGTGGACCCCAACATCCTCTAGGACGTATGAGAAAACAGGATTTTGATACCTACTGGTAAATCCTTTTCTCCTAGTCCGTAGAGGATGCTGGGCGCCCGTCCCAGTGCGTACTTTACCTGCAGTTTTGTTCATTAAGTTACACATGTTGTGTCATATTAGTTTCAGCATGTTGCTGTAATTGATTCATGCCTGTTGGCGTGTGTTATGTTGAATGCCATGTTGTGCGGCATGGTTGCGGTGTGAGCTGGTATGTATCTCACCACTAGTATTTAAGTAAATCCTTTCCTCGAAATGTCCGTCTCCCTGGGCACAGTTCCTATAACTGAGGTCTGGAGGAGGGGCATAGAGGGAGGAGCCAGTTCACACCCATTGAAAAGTCTTAAGAGTGCCCATGGCTCCTGCGGAACCGTCTGTACCCCATGGTCATGAAGTGGACCCCAGCATCCTCTACGGACTAGGAGAAAAGGATTTACCGGTAGGTATCAAAATCCTGTTTTTATGGAGCCCAGACGTAGGCCCACATCCACACCTGCCTGCAGAAAAAGCAGGAAACGTCCCAGATGAAATTCCACCGCAGAATAATTAATGCTCTCACACAAAGACGTATTTCATCCAAATACGGTGGTAATGTTTAGATGTTACCCCATTCCTGGCTTGGATCATAGGAATCCCGGGATAACTTTTTTAGGCATCCTTCTTCTGGCTAGAATCTGCCGTTCAACTTCCATGCCGTCAAACGTAGCCGCTGTAAGTCGTGATAGACGAACGGACCCTGTTGCAGAAGATCCTCATGAAGAGGTAGAGGCCACGGATCTTCGAGGAACATCTCCAGAAGTCCGCGTACCAGGCCCTTCTTGGCCAGTCCGGAGCAATGAGTATTGCTTGAACCTTTTCCCTTTTTATTCTTTTTATAATTCATAGGATCAGAGGAAGTAGAGGAAACACGTACACCATCTGATAGACCCATGGAGTCGTCAGAGCGTCTACCGCCACTGCCTGTGGGCCTCTCGACCTGGAACAATACCGCTCGAGCTTCTTGTTGAGACAAGAGGCCATCGTGTTGATTTGCAGATATCCCCATCAACGTGTCAAGCACCTGAACACTTCCCGGTGAAGGCCCCACTCCCCCAGGTGCAGGTCGTGTCTGCAGAGAGATAAGTCTGCTTCCCAGTTGTCTACTCCCGGAATGAAGACCGCTGACAACGCCACAGTGTTTTTTCTGCCCAGAGGAGAATTTTTGACACCTCTGACATTGCTGCTCTGCTTTTCGTTCCACCCTGTCGGTTTATTTACATCACTGCTGTCACATTGTTCAAATGGACCTGAATGGCCCGATCTTGAAGAAGATATGAGGCCTGCAGAAGGGCGTTATATAAGGCCCTGAGTTCCAGAATGTTGATTGGAAGGATGACTTCCTGACTTGACCATTTTCCTTGAAACTGCACCCCCTGGGTGACTGCTCCACCACCTCTGAGGCTTGCGACCGTGCTTAACAGGATCCAGTTCTGAATTCCAAACCTCCGACCCTAGACGAGGTAAGTCTGTAGCCACCACAGAAGGGAGATCCTGGCTTTTGGCGACAGACGGATCCCCTGGTGCATGTGAAGATGTGATCCGGACCATTTGTCCAACAGATCGAGCTGGAAGGGTCTTGCGTGAAACCTTCCGTAATGAAGCGCCTCGTAAGAGACCACCATTTTCCCCAGAAGGCGAATGCATAGATGCACCAATATCCGAGTTGGCTTCAGGATATCCCGAACCATCGACAGGATTACCAATGCCTTTTCCAACGGAAGGAACACTTTCTGTGACTCCGTGTCCAGTATCATTCCCAGGAATGGAAGCCTCCATGTTGGCTCTAGGTGAGATTTCGGAAGGTTCAGAATCCACCGGTGATCCTGGAGAAGTTTGGTTGAGAGACCAATGCTGTCCAGCAACCTCTCCCTGGACAGCGCCTTTATCAGAAGATTGTCCAGGTACGGAATTATATTTACTCCCTGTTTGCGGAGTATAAACATCATCCCTGCCATCACTTTGGTGAATACCCTCGGTGCCATGGAGAGACCAAATGGCAGGGCCTGGAACAGGTAGTGACAGTCCTGCAGTGCAAACCGTAGATAAGCCTGATGAGGCGGCCAGATCGGAATGTGAAGGTACGCATCCTTGATATCCAGAGACACTAGGAATTCCCCTTCCTCCAGACGTGAGATCACCGCTCTCAGAGACTCCATCTTGAACTTGAACACTCTTAAGAATGGGTTCGAGGACTTGAGGTTCAGAATCGGTCTTACCGAACCGTCTGGTTTCGGTACTACGAACAAGTTGGAATAGTACCCCTTGTTGAGTAGATGAGGTGGAACTGGAACAATGAGTTGAGTCTGTATCAGTTTTTGGATGGCATACTGTAAGGTTATACTTGCCTCTTGTGAAACTGGCAAGCCTGATTTGAAGAATCTGTGAGGTGGGAGCTCTTGGAACTCCAGCCTGTAGACCTGGGAAATAAGATGTATGACCCAGGGATCCTGGCACGAACTTGACCAGACCTGACTGAAGAATTGTAGTCGGGCTCCCACCTGACAGTCTTCCAGGCACTGCGGTCCACCGTCATGCTGAAGTCTTTGAGGAAGCAGAGCCTGAGCTCTGTTCCTGAGCACCTGCAATTGCTGGTTTCCGTGGTTTACCTCTAGCGCCGCTGGAGGACGTAGAAGCACCTCTGGATTTGCCCTTGAACTTGGCTGTCCGAAAGGACTGTAACTTAGAAGTGAATAAGTCTTCTCGGTTAGGGGGGCTGCGGAAAGGAAGATACGTAGACTTACCCGCAGTAGCTGTGGAGATCCATTTGTCTAGTTCATCTCCAAACAAGGCCTCTTCTGTGAATGGTAGGCCTTCCACGCCTTTCCTGGAGTGCACATCAGCAGTCCACTGGCGTAGACACAAGCAATTTAGCAATGGCTTTTGTGATCCACGCACATGCAATAGTGGGTCTTTGGGCCACCCCAGCAGCTGTGTACAATGATTTGAGTGTATTATCAATTTTACGATCAGCCGTGTCTTTAGGGAGGCTGCACCAGGAACAAGCAATACAATTTTTCGTGACAGCCTAGAGACTGATGCGTCCACTATCGGTGGATTTTTTTCATTTTTTCCTATCCTCCAGAGGAAAGGGAAAAGATGAGAGCAACCTTTTAGAGATCTGAAATTTTTTATCAGGATTAACCCACGGTTCTTCAAACAGGGTATTCAATTCCTTTGACACAGGAAAAGTGACTGAGGACTTATTTTTTACATTAAAATAAGATTCCTCACACTCCTCTGTCACCTTATCAGGGTTCTGCAGAACGTCTCTGATAGCCTCTATAAGAGCCTCTATTCCCTGTGACAGAGCTCCACCCCCCAACCTGAGTCCACCTCCCCCCTCCTCCATGTCTGACCTGTCAGAGTCAGACTGCAGTATATGGGCCAGAGATCGCTTTTGCAGACAAATGGGAGGGGACTGAGACGCTGTTTTGGGGACTGAGTATCTGCTCATAAACTCATCCACAGTTTTAAGTATTGCGTCTCTTTCTCATTGCGGGACAATTTTGTAGAGAGAGTGGAGATCATTCCTTTCAGAGAATTAGCCCACTCTGGTTCAGTCCCACTATTCTGTGAACCTTGAGCCCCCAGTAGTGAGATCCCTGGGGAAGACGAACACGCTGCTGTACAAGAAACACTTTGCATGACATAATGTAAATGTGACAACACACACACACACACACACGAAAAGGTTAAGCACAATTAACCCACAAAGAGTCCTTCAGGGAGACACAGTAATTTGGAGCCAGCCCCCACCGCGCCCTTACCGCTAATGCCAAGCTTAGCCGGGTCGCTGACTAAATACCTTGATAGGGGACTTAGTACACTAATAGTTGCCCCCCCCCCCCTGCTATGACCCCCTGGTACTGCTGAAGTAATCTGGAGTCACACTGGAGGAGCTGCGCGTCCCTATCAGTCAGCGTCTGTGTCCACTGCAGAGGGAAAATGGCGCTGGTGAGTGACTGGATCCTCTCATAGTGAAGCCCCGCCCCTTCAATGGCTCGCAGTCTTCCCGCTTTTTTTATACTGGCTGAGGAATTTGGTGCTTAAAATGGACAGAAACCATTTTAAGGCTGTGTTGCCAGTCTGGGTACTGTGTACAGTGTACTGAGACGCAGTTGTGTACTGTGTCTGGAGACGCATTCCACCCCGTTTAGAAGCCGTGCGTCTCCGTACCCTCGTGCCACCATAATGGCCGGCGCCCCGTTTACCGGGACGCCGGCTTAGTACTCACCACTCTTTATTCCTCTGGCTCTGTTAGAGGTGGCGACGTGCTGCGGGAATGTACGCTCGCCGTGGTGGGGCTTGCAAATAGTTCCCTCAGCAGCTAGTGTCCTGTCACCGGGGAACGGGACCATTAACCCTTCAAGAAGTTGGGCCGTCCCCCTCCCCCCTAAGTCCCACGAAGCAGGCAGACTGGTGCCACCTAGCCCTGCCTGAAAATAACAAACATATAAAATAAATGCAGAAAACTCTTCAGGAGCTTCCATTAGCATGACCGGCTCTTCCGGGCACATTTTCTAAACTGAGTCTGGTAGGAGGGGCATAGAGGGAGGAGCCAGCCCACACTATCAAATTCTTAAAGTGCCCATGGCTCCTAGTGGACCAGTCTATACCCCATGGTACTAAATGGAACCCCAGTATCCTCTAGGATGTAAGAGAAATAGGATATAGCTACCATAAATAGGTCTTTATTCAAATAGCCACATGGATACATAAAGCACGGAATCCAATACACAGAAGCATCAACACGTTTATTTTCACAGCTTCGATCTGATAAAAACTCAGTATCAAGAAAATAAAAAAAGCAGAAATATTCTGTTTAAAAAAACAAATGCAAAAATACAGCATAAAATGAAATCGAAAATGAGGGTCTCGCACGCCATGGACGGGGCCTTTCTACGGCGCGGCTGACTGCGCCGGCTTGGGGGAGACCTGCCCGCCTGCTCGGTTCTACTAAAGAAAATAGGAGGATTATTGTAACAAATCAGCTTTTTATTGTAGTTTCTGAGCTCCTATCTCCCTAATGGCTGCAGCCGTTCTCAGAGTCACCTAAACACAGATATATCTGTAATATATATCACATCTAGGGCCGCACGACGCACTCAGATGGGGGACTTCATACAACACAGCAGCAATACACAAAACACAAACAGGCGCTTCCATCCACCAAAACGGCTTCCGCCCCAGGATTACCGCGCTCTAACCTCACGGTCTGCGTCCGTCGCGGAGGGGACTCTGCAACTTAGAAAGTCACCTTAACAGTATCACAATATAACAAGTCACAATACACAACCACCAGGGCTTCCTCCACAGTCTCTATATATAACACCACTGAGGATAACACAACACACAGGTGCACTCACCTCTATATAACACACACAAACGTACAGTGCCTTGCTAAAGTATTCACCCCCCCTTTGCATTTTTCATGTTTTGTTGCCTCACAACCTGGAATTACAATGGATTGTTTGAAGGTTTGCATCATGTCATTCACAGAACACGGCTACAACTTTGAAGATGTTTTTATTTTATTGTGAAGCAAACAACAAATAGGATAAAATAACAGAAAACTTCAGCGTGCATAACTATTCACCTCCCTAAAGTCAGTACACTGTGGAGCCACCTTTTGTGGCAATTACAGCTGCAAGTCGCTTTGGATACGTCTCTATGAGCTTGCCACATCTTGCCACTGGGATTTTTACCCATTCCTCAAGGCAAAACTGCTCCAGCTCCTTCATGTTGGTTGGTTTCCGCTTGTGAACAGCAATCTTCAAGTCTGACCACAGATTCTCATTGGATTGAGATCTGGGCTTTGACTAGGCCATTCCAACACATTTAAATATTTCCCCTTAATCCACTGGAGTGTTGCTTTAGCAGTATGCTTCGGGTCATTGTCCTGCTGGAAGGTGAGCCTCCGTCCCAGTCTTAAATCACAGGCAGACTGACACAGGTTTTGCTCAAGAATATCCCTGTATTTAGCACCATCCATCTTTCCCTCGACTCGAAACAGTTTCCCAGTCCCTGCTGCTGAAAACATCCCCACAGCATGATGCTGCCACCACCATGTTTCACTGTGGGGATGGTGTTCTTGGGGTGATGGGATGTGTTGGGTTTGCGCCAGACATAGCGTTTTCCTTGGTGGCCGAAAAGTTAAATTTTAGTCTCATCTGACCAGAGCACCTTCCTCCATACATTTGGGGAGTCGTCCACATGCCTTTTGGCAAACTCAAAACGTGCCTTCTTATTTTTAACACTAAGTAATGGCTTTTTTCTGGCCACTCTTCCATAAAGCCCAGCTCTATGGAGTGTATGGCTTATTGTGGTCACATGCGCAGATACACCAGTCTCTGCTGTGGAACTCTGCAGCTCCTTCAGGGTTACCTGTGGTGTCTGTGCTGCCTCTCTGATTAATGCCCTCCTTGCCCAGGCTGAGAGTTTTGGTGGCCGGCCCTCTCTTGGCAGGTTTGTTGTGGTACTATGTTCTGTCCACTTGAAGATGATGGATTTGATGGTGCTCCGGGGGATCATCAAAGATTTGGATATTTTTTTATGACCCCATCCTCACTTGTACTTCTCAACAACTTTGTCCCTGACTTGTTTGGAGAGCTTCTTGGTCTTCATGGTGTGATGCCTCTTGCTAAGTGGTGTTGCAGCCTCTGGGGCCTTTCAGAAAAGGTGTGTTAATACTGACAGGTCATTTGACACTTAGGGGGGAATTCAAATGTTTGAAAAGTTGGTTGGGTGTCTGTTTTTCCTGTCTATTAGATAGGAAAAAACAGACACCCAACTGACTTCAAACAGTTGAATTCCCCCCTAAGATTACACACAGGTGGACTTCAATTCACTAATTATGTGACTTCTGAATAATTGGTTGCACCAGAACTTTTGAGGAGCTTCATAGCAAAGGCGGGTGAATACATATGCACATGCCAATTTTCAAATATTTATTTATAAAAATTATATTTTATAGAAATTTTTCTTATTTCACGTCATCAACTTAGCCAAGCCTAAAGCCAAGGGGGGTGAATACTTTAGCAAGGCACTGTACGTACAATCACATCCAGCTGAGAATCACAACGTCACTGTAACATGGTGTGACATTAATATTCCTGAGAGTTAACTCCATCTGGAACAGTACAAAATAGAACAGAGGGGGTCATTCCGAGTTGATCGCTTGCTGCCGATTTTCGCAGCGATCAGGTGAAAAAAAAAACATGCATCTGGCCCGCAATGCGCACGTGCAACGTACGGGTACAAAGCTCTTTGTGGTTGTGCTCAGGTTCTAGCGAAGTTCTCCTTCGCACTGACGGCCGCAAAAAGATTGACAGGAAGGGGGCGTTTCTGGGTGTCAACTGACCGTTTTCAGGGAGTGTTTGCAAAAACGCAGGCGTGGCTGGGCAATCGCTGGGTGGGTGTATGATGTCAAATCCGGACACGAATAGGCTGAAGTGGTCACAAGTGCTGAGTACGGTCAGAGCTACTCAGTAACTGCACAAACTGATTTTGCAGAGCTCGGCTGCACAGGCGTTCACACTTCTGCTAAGCTAAAATACACTCCCCAGTGGGCGGCGGCATAGCGTTCACACTTCTGCTAAGCTAAAATACACTCCCCAGTGGGCGGCGGCATAGCGTTTGCACGGCTGCTAAAAACTGCAAGCGAGCGATCAACTCAGAATGACCCCCCAGAAACTTGATGCGCAAAGTTCCTTCACAGATCCGGCCACCTGCTCCCGGGCGCACAGGGTGCAGCGCCCCATAAGGAAAGGGATGTCACCCAGTTACCATGTCACCGACGCACTTTAGACGCAGGCTATCCATTCACTAGAAACCAGTGACACCCCTGAGGCCTGAGGCACAGAATGGTGCCTCTGCTCTGTGTAGGAGGCGGCTACACATTCATGCAAGCGGTTCTCTTGCCTGTTCTGCACAAGCGTGCAGGAGACGGTACAGTTCATAGACAACAGATGTAACTATACGGGGAGCTGCGTTCCGTAAGAGAAATTATGTGCGAGACGACAGGTACCTTCCTCTATGAAGGGTGGGGTTGGCGCATACAGGATGGGCTCCCCAAACTTGGCCTAGGCCTCCCAGAGGTTTATCGGCAGGAATGAAGGGAACCCTATAGCACGGAGGCGGAAACGAGTAATTTCAAGTATGTCGTAATGCGTCAATGTAGGTGCATCTACAATCAATTTATTATAAAGATTTGGCACTTGGAATAAAGGCAGAATCCCCACAACCCCCTACTGTATAAAACATTACAGGGGCTCACACTGGTATAAACAAGGGAAAGGACTGAGAAAGTCTACGGGAATGATGGAGCAATAGGGTGTAACCGTAAGCGGTCCCTAGTGCCAACATTGTCACCTGCGCAAAATATACATACATACCGTGCATCTGGAAAGTATTCACAGCGCTTCACTTTTTCCACATTTTGTTATGTTACAGCCTAATTCCAAAATGGAATAAATTCATATTTTCCCTCAAAATTCTACACACAATACCCCATATAATGACGACAATGTGAAAAAAGTTATTTTGAGATTTTTGCAAATGTATTAAAATAAAATAAAAAACTAAGAAATCACATGTACATAAGTATTCGCAGCCTTTGCCATGAAGCTCAAAATTGAGCTCAGGTGCATCCTGTTTCCACTGATCATCCTTGAGATGTTCCTACAGCTTAATTGGAGTCCACCTGTGGTATGTTCAGTTGATTGGACATGATTTGGAAAGGCACTCACCTATCTATATAAGGTCCCACACTTGACAGTGCATGTCTGAGCACAAACCAAGCATGAAGTCAGAGACATCAAAGACAGGACTGTCTCGAGGCACAAATCTGGGGAAGGGTACATAACATCTCCTGCAATGAGCACAGCGGCCTCCATCATCCAGAAATGGAAGAAGTTCGGAACCACTAGGACTCTTCCTAGAGCTGGCCAGCCATCTGAACTGAGCGATCGGGGAGAAGGGCCCTGGTCAGGGAGGTGACCAAGAACTCGATGGTCACTCTGTCAGAGCTGCAGCATTCCTCTGGAGATAGAGGAGAACCTTCCAGAAGGACAACCATCTCTGTAGCAATCCACCAATCAGGTCTGTATGGTGGAGTGGCCAGAAGGAAGCCACTCCTTAGTAAAAAGCACATGGCAGCCCGCCTGGAGTTTGCCAAAATGCACCTGAAGGACTCTCAGACCATGAGAAACAAAATTCTCTGGTCTGCTGAGACAAAGATTGAACTTTTTGGCATGAATACCAGGCATCATTTTTGGACGAAACCAGGCAACGCTCATCACCAGGCCAATACCATCCCTACAGTGAAGTATGGTGTTGGCAGCATCATGCTGTGGGTATGTTTTTCAGTGGCAGGAACTGGGAGAATAGTCAGGATAGAGGGAAAGATGAATGCAGCAACATACAGAGACATCCTGGATGAAAACCTGCTCCAGAGCGCTCTTGACTTCAGACTGGGGTGACGCTTCATCTTTCAGCAGGATAACGACCCTAAGCACACAGCCTAGATATCAAAGGAGTGGCTTCAGGTCAACTCTGTGAAGGTCCTTGAGTGGCCCAGCCACAGCCCAGACTTGAATCCAATTGAACATCTCTGGAGAGATCTGAAAATGGCTGTGCACCGACGCTTCCCATCAAACCTGATGGAGCTTGAGAGGTGCTGCAAAGAGGAATGGGCGAAACTGCCCAAAGATAGATGTGCCAAGCTTGTGGCATCATATTCAAAAAGACTTGAGGCTGTAATTGCTGCCAAAGGTGCATCAACAAAGTATTGAACAAAGGCTGTGATTACTTATGTACATGTGATTTCTTAGTTTATTTTTAATAAATTTGCAATAATCTCAAAAACACTTCCTTCACATCGTCATTATGGGGGAAAAGTGAAGCGCTGTGAATACTTTCTGGATGCATTGTGTATACCTATATATATATATATACATACATACACACATATCTATACACAGTATTATATATCCTTGTAGACCTTCACTGTCAATATTTATTTGAAAAAGTAATTGTAGAGACCAAGTGGAAATGGTTTTGACAGCGGCTGGTTTGTTTCCCTGTGAGTAGGAGTTTGACCCCCGGATGTCTCTGGGCTGGAGCTCCGATTCCTGAGAGAGAGAGAGGTAGAAGAACAAGGTGAGGTCACTGGTGGACGTAGGGCACATCTGCTCGGTTACGGATACACTCCGTTTTCCCGACACGTCCTTCCTCGTGCGACCGATGCATTTACCGCAGCGGGAACCAGGACGCCATAAACAGTATTCCGCTGCTGACCTAACCTCGGCTGAGCAATGCTTCACAGATAACGCAGTACAGCGAGGAGTAGACTGAAACGTGACTGCCCAGTAAAAGAAAGCATTTCTCTTACATATCAGTTCTAGCTTATTTTTTTACATATAAATCTGCATTCCATAAAGAAAACGGTTCTGGATGAGAGTTTAGTTTTGGGACTACATAACAGGATAAACCTTGTATTCCGTTTCCTTGCTGTGACAGCATCATCACCCATCACGGACGCTGCTGATACTGGTCTCCTCTGGTTTCCAGGCATGTACTGGGAGCGCAGTGTCAGGTCCCAGTTACGGGTGGTCGGTCAGGGGCTCTGTGTCCCGCAGCTACAGTATGAGACTCCTGATTATTGGGGATCCCTGAAGAGGTGTCCTGTGTGATTGTCACGTTGCTGGGGCACAGGGGAGACCAGTGAGAGACAAGGATGGAATCCACGTAGATCCAGACAGTGGTGGATCCTGTGCTTCCCTGATATAGGACGGCCCTGAGATCTGTAGTGTAAGACATTAATTAAACCTGGAATTGTGTAATGTCAGTAAACATCCTGCTCCAGAACCTGACCTCGGACGACATCCATCAATCAGAACCTGTAGTGTTGCCGTCACGGTCACCCCACACATCTGGTGAGGGGAACTGTACTTTCATACGCCCAGCGTAACGCTCCCTGAGTGGACAGACGGACACGCCCGAGGCTGGAGGGCAGAACAGCGGACGTGACTTGTGCGGCAGAGGCGTCACTCGGGCAGGCTGCTGAAGACCTCCCGCATCAGGGGGGTGTAGTCCGGCTGGACGTCCCAGATCTGCAGCAGCTGCTTGCTGTGCTCGTCATTCATGCTACGTAGCTCCGTCAAACATTCCATGATCTTTGCAAAAAGGAACCTGCAATAAGAAATACCATTTATATATATATGTATATATATATATATATATATATAGAAATAAGAATATATTTGGTGATAGCTATAACCCTAGGTACAGTAGCTAGGACAAGAGCAGTGTAACCGCACCAATAATACGGTCATGCGGTCTGATCAGTGCAAGACTTTGTATGGTCGCAGATGCTAGACACCTACTGTAGGGTCACAGTGGCTGCAGAATTCATCCCACAGATGCTCTCTCATTACCAGCCACGTGTCAGTAAATGGAGAACCAAGAGAGTCTACTCATGATTCATTCCCGTTGTAAGAGTCTCACCTGCTCTCAGACGGCGTTCGCTGACTCTCTACGTAAGACTTCAGAATTAATGCAAAATGCTCCTGGATTCTGTCGATGGTCTTATGGTCACAGACCCCTGGCCGGTCTGGAAGACAGAAGTAATTAGACACAAGTTACCTTTTATAATCCAGGGAGGAGGATCTGCCCTCTGACTCTCCGGAGTGGAGATAAATGAGCATGGAATCATACAGACACATGCGCCCGGGTGTACATGCATCACGTGTTCCGGATCGCAGGTGACAGAAGAGGAATAAATACCCGAGGATGGGAGTCAGTGGGGTCACAGGAGCACGGATGGGACAAAACAGCCGATGTGCATGTAAATAAGCCCCCTGTAGGTGCAACACAACACAGGCGTCGGCGGCTCCTCCGGTCATACGGGAAGGGCGGCTCCCCGTCTGCTTCTTGCTAATACTACAGCAGGAACTCTGTGACCATTACGGATGTTCTATTTGCAGAAGCAGCACCTTACCTGCTGAGAAGAGAGCGATGGTCTGCATCAGGGCGCACTCCTCCGTATGCAGCTTCAGCTTCTTCAGCATACAATGAAATCGAATCAACGGCTCCAGAAACAGCTGATGGAATCCGGCTTAAAGAAAAGGAAAGAGTGAGTCAGTTAGAGGAGAATAAGTAGAATGTGGGTCAGTAAGAGAGTAGATGAGTAGAATGTAGGTCAGTAAGAGGGCAGAGTGAGCAGAATGTGGGTCAGTAAGAGAGTAGAGTGAGCAGAATGTAGGTTAGTAAGAGGGCAGAGTGAGTAGAATGTAGGTCAGTAAGAGGGCAGAGTGAGTAGAATGTGGGTCAGTAAGAGAGTAGATGAGTAGAATGTAGGTAAGTAAGAGGGCAGAGTGAGTAGAATGTAGGTCAGTAAGAGGGCAGAGTGAGTAGAATGTGGGTCAGTAAGAGAGTAGAGTGAGCAGAATGTAGGTTAGTAAGAGGGCAGAGTGAGTAGAATGTAGGTCAGTAAGAGGGCAGAGTGAGTAGAATGTGGGTCAGTAAGAGAGTAGAGTGAGCAGAATGTAGGTTAGTAAGAGGGTAGAGTGAGTAGAATGTAGGTTAGTAAGAGGGCAGAGTGAGTAGAATGTAGGTCAGTAAGAGGGCAGAGTGAGTAGAATGAAGGTCAGTAAGAGAGTAGAGTGAGTAGAATGTAGGTTAGTAAGAGGACAGAGTGAGTAGAATGTGGGTTAGTAAGAGGGCAGAGTGAGTAGAATGTAGGTCAGTAAGAGAGTAGAGTGAGCAGAATGTAGGTTAGTAAGAGGGCAGAGTGAGTAGAATGAAGGGTAGTAAGAGGGCAGAGTGAGTAGAATGTAGGTCAGTAAGAGGGCAGAGTGAGTAGAATGTGGGTCAGTAAGAGGGCAGAGTGAGTAGAATGAAGGTCAGTAAGAGAGTAGAGTGAGTAGAATGTAGGTCAGTAAGAGGGCAGAGTGAGTAGAATGTAGGTCAGTAAGAGGGCAAAGTGAGTAGAATGTAGGTCAGTAAGAGGGCAGAGTGAGTAGAATGTAGGTCAGTAAGAGGGCAGAGTGAGTAGAATGAAGGTCAGTAAGAGAGCAGAGTGAGTAGAATGTGGGAAAGTAAGAGGGGATAGTGAGTAGAAAGTAGGTCAGTAAGAGGGCAGAGTGAGCAGAATGAAGGTCAGTAAGAGAGTAGAGTGAGTAGAATGTAGGTCAGTAAGAGGGCAGAGTGAGTAGAATGTAGGTCAGTAAGAGGGCAGAGTGAGTAGAATGAAGGTCAGTAAGAGAGCAGAGTGAGTAGAATGTGGGAAAGTAAGAGGGGATAGTGAGTAGAAAGTAGGTCAGTAAGAGGGCAGAGTGAGTAGAATGAAGGTCAGTAAGAGAGTAGAGTGAGTAGAATGTAGGTCAGTAAGAGGGCAGAGTGAGTAGAATGTAGGTCAGTAAGAGGGCAGAGTGAGTAGAATGTGGGTTAGTAAGAGGGCAGAGTGAGTAGAATGTAGGTCAGTAAGAGGGCAGAGTGAGCAGAATGAAGGGTAGTAAGAGGGCAGAGTGAGCAGAATGTAGGTTAGTAAGAGGGGATAGTGAGTAGAATGTAGGTCAGTAAGAGGGCAGAGTGAGTAGAATGAAGGTCAGTAAGAGAGTAGAGTGAGTAGAATGTAGGGCAGTAAGAGGGCAGAGTGAGTAGAATGTAGGTCAGTAAGAGGGCAGAGTGAGTAGAATGTGGGTTAGTAAGAGGGCAGAGTGAGTAGAATGTAGGTCAGTAAGAGGACAGAGTGAGTAGAATGTAGGTTAGTAAGAGGACAGAGTGAGTAGAATGTAGGTCAGTAAGAGGGCAGAGTGAGTAGAATGTGGGTTAGTAAGAGGGCAGAGTGAGTAGAATGTAGGTCAGTAAGAGGACAGAATGAGTAGAATGTAGGTTAGTAAGAGGACAGAGTGAGTAGAATGTAGGTCAGTAAGAGGGCAGAGTGAGTAGAATGTAGGTCAGTAAGAGGGCAGAGTGAGTAGAATGTGGGTTAGTAAGAGGGCAGAGTGAGTAGAATGAAGGGTAGTAAGAGGGCAGAGTGAGTAGAATGTGGGTTAGTAAGAGGGCAGAGTGAGTAGAATGAAGGGTAGTAAGAGGGCAGAGTGAGTAGAATGTGGGTTGGTAAGAGGGCAGAGTGAGTAGAATGTAGGTTAGTAAGAGGACAGAGTGAGTAGAATGTAGGTCAGTAAGAGGACAGAGTGAGTAGAATGTAGGTCAATAAGAGGACAGAGTGAGTAGAATGTAGGTCAGTAAGAGGGCAGAGTGAGTAGAATGTAGGTCAGTAAGAGGGCAGAGTGAGTAGAATGTAGGTCAGTAAGAGGACAGAGTGAGTAGAATGTAGGTCAGTAAGAGGGCAGAGTGAGTAGAATGTAGGTCAGTAAGAGGACAGAGTGAGTAGAATGAAGGTCAGTAAGAGAGTAGAGTGAGTAGAATGTAGGTCAGTAAGAGGACAGAGTGAGTAGAATGAAGGGTAGTAAGAGGGCAGAGTGAGTAGAATGAAGGGTAGTAAGAGGGCAGAGTGAGTAGAATGTGGGTTAGTAAGAGGGCAGAGTGAGTAGAATGTAGGTTAGTAAGAGGGCAGAGTGAGTAGAATGAAGGTCAGTAAGAGAGTAGAGTGAGTAGAATGTAGGTCAGTAAGAGAGTAGTGAGTAGAATGTAGGTCAGTAAGAGGACAGAGTGAGTAGAATGTGGGTTAGTAAGAGGGCAGAGTGAGTAGAATGTAGGTTAGTAAGAGGACAGAGTGAGTAGAATGTGGGTTAGTAAGAGGGCAGAGTGAGTAGAATGAAGGTCAGTAAGAGTAGAGTGAGTAGAATGAAGGTCAGTAAGAGGGCAGAGTGAGTAGAATGAAGGTCAGTAAGAGAGTAGAGTGAGTAGAATGTAGGTCAGTAAGAGAGTAGAGTGAGTAGAATGAAGGTCAGTAAGAGAGTAGAGTAGAATGAAGGTCAGTAAGAGGGCAGAGTGAGTAGAATGAAGGTCAGTAAGAGAGTAGAGTGAGTAGAATGTAGGTCAGTAAGAGAGTAGAGTGAGTAGAATGAAGGTCAGTAAGAGAGTAGAGTGAGTAGAATATAGGTCAGTAAGAGGGCAGAGTGAGTAGAATGAAGGTCAGTAAGAGAGTAGAGTGAGTAGAATGTAGGTCAGTAAGAGGGCAGAGTGAGTAGAATGTGGGTCAGTAAGAGGGCAGAGTGAGTAGAATGAAGGGTAGTAAGAGGGCAGAGTGAGCAGAATGTAGGTTAGTAAGAGGGCAGAGTGAGTAGAATGAAGGGTAGTAAGAGGGCAGAGTGAGTAGAATGTGGGTCAGTAAGAGGACAGAGTGAGTAGAATGTAGATTAGTAAGAGGGCAGAGTGAGCAGAATGTAGGTTAGTAAGAGGGCAGAGTGAGTAGAATGTAGGTTAGTAAGAGGGCAGAGTGAGTAGAATGAAGGGTAGTAAGAGGGCAGAGTGAGTAGAATTAAGGGTAGTAAGAGGGCAGAGTGAGCAGAATGTAGATTAGTAAGAGGGCAGAGTGAGCAGAATGTAGGTTAGTAAGAGGGCAGAGTGAGTAGAATGTAGGTCAGTAAGAGAGTAGAGTGAGTAGAATGAAGGTCAGTAAGAGAGTAGAGTGAGTAGAATGAAGGTCAGTAAGAGGGCAGAGTGAGTAGAATGAAGGTCAGTAAGAGGGCAGAGTGAGTAGAATGTAGGTTAGTAAGAGGGCAGAGTGAGTAGAATGTGGGTTAGTAAGAGGGCGGAGTGAGTAGAATGAAGGTCAGTAGGAGAGTAGAGTGAGTAGAATGAAGGTCAGTAAGAGAGTAGAGTGAGTAGAATGAAGGTCAGTAAGAGGGCAGAGTGAGTAGAATGAAGGTCAGTAAGAGAGTAGAGTGAGTAGAATGTAGGTCAGTAAGAGAGTAGAGTGAGTAGAATGAAGGTCAGTAAGAGAGTAGAGTGAGTAGAATGTAGGTCAGTAAGAGGGCAGAGTGAGTAGAATGAAGGTCAGTAAGAGAGTAGAGTGAGTAGAATGTAGGTTAATAAGAGGGCAGAGTGAGTAGAATGTAGATTAGTAAGAGGGCAGAGTGAGCAGAATGTAGGTTAGTAAGAGGGCAGAGTGAGTAGAATGTAGGTTAGTAAGAGGGCAGAGTGAGTAGAATGTAGGTCAGTAAGAGAGTTGAGTGAGCAGAATGTAGGTCAGTAAGAGAGTAGAGTAAGTAGAATGAAGGTCAGTAAGAGAGTAGAGTGAGTAGCATGTAGGTCAGTAAGAGAGTAGAGTGAGTAGAATGTAGGTCAGTAAGAGGGCAGAGTGAGCAGAATGAAGGGTAGTAAGAGGGCAGAGTGAGTAGAATGTAGGTTAGTAAGAGGGCAGAGTGAGTAGAATGTAGGTTAGTAAGAGGGCAGAGTGAGTAGAATGAAGGGTAGTAAGAGGGCAGAGTGAGCAGAATGTAGGTTAGTAAGAGGGCAGAGTGAGTAGAATGAAGGTCAGTAAGAGAGTAGAGTGAGTAGAATGTAGGTCAGTAAGAGGGCAGAGTGAGCAGAATGTAGGTCAGTAAGAGAGTAGAGTGAGTAGAATGTAGGTCAGTAAGAGGGCAGAGTGAGCAGAATGTAGGTTAGTAAGAGGGCAGAGTGAGCAGAATGTAGGTCAGTAAGAGGGCAGAGTGAGTAGAATGTAGGTCAGTAAGAGGGCAGAGTGAGTAGAATGAAGGGTAGTAAGAGGGCAGAGTGAGTAGAATGAAGGGTAGTAAGAGGGCAGAGTGAGCAGAATGTAGGTTAGTAAGAGGGCAGAGTGAGCAGAAAGTAGGTTAGTAAGAGGGCAGAGTGAGTAGAATGTAGGTTAGTAAGAGGGCAGAGTGAGTAGAATGAAGGTCAGTAAGAGAGTAGAGTGAGTAGAATGTAGGTCAGTAAGAGGGCAGAGTGAGCAGAATGTAGGTTAGTAAGAGGGCAGAGTGAGTAGAATGTAGGTCAGTAAGAGGACAGAGTGAGTAGAATGTAGGTTAGTAAGAGGACAGAGTGAGTAGAATGTAGGTTAGTAAGAGGGCAGAGTGAGTAGATGTAGGTTAATAAGAGGGCAGAGTGAGTAGAATGTAGGTAAGTAAGAGGACAGAGTGAGTAGAATGTAGGTTAGTAAGAGGACAGAGTGAGTAGAATGTAGGTTAGTAAGAGGGTAGAGTGAGTAGAATGTGGGTTAGTAAGAGGGCAGAGTGAGTAGAATGTAGGTTAGTAAGAGGGTAGAGTGAGTAGAATGTGGGTCAGTAAGAGGGCAGAGTGAGTAGAATGTGGGTCAGTAAGAGGACAGCGTGAGTAGAATGTAGGTCAGTAAGAGGACAGAGTGAGTAGAATGTAGGTCAGTAAGAGGACAGAGTGAGTAGAATGTGGGTTAGTAGAAGGGGAGAGTGAGTAGAATGTGGGTCAGTAAGAGGGCAGAGTGAGTAGAATGTAGATTAGTAAGAGGGGAGAATAAGTAGAATGAAGGTCAGTAAGAGGACAAAGTGAGCAGAATGAAGGGTAGTAAGAGGGCAGAGTGAGTAGAATGTAGGTTAGTAAGAGGGCACAGTGAGTAAAATGTAGGTCAGTAAGAGGACAGAGTGAGTAGAATGTAGGTCAGTAAGAGGACAGAGTGAGTAGAATGTGGGTTAGTAGAAGGGGAGAGTGAGTAGAATGTGGGTCAGTAAGAGGGCAGAGTGAGTAGAATGTAGATTAGTAAGAGGGGAGAATAAGTAGAATGAAGGTCAGTAAGAGGACAAAGTGAGCAGAATGAAGGGTAGTAAGAGGGCAGAGTGAGTAGAATGTAGGTTAGTAAGAGGGCACAGTGAGTAAAATGTAGGTCAGTAAGAGGACAGAGTGAGTAGAATGTGGGTTAGTAAGAGGGCAAAGTGAGTAGAATGTAGGTCAGTAAGAGGACAGAGTGAGTAGAATGAAGGTCAGTAAGAGGGCAGAGAGTAGAATGTGGGTCAATAAGAGGGCATAGTGAGTAGAATGTGGGTTAGTAAGAGGGCAGAGTAAGTATAATGAAGGGTAGTAAGAGGGCAGAGTGAGTAGAATGTAGGTCAGTAAGAAGGCAGAGTGAGTAGAATGTAGGTCAGTAAGAGGGCAGAGTGAGTAGAATGCGGGTCAGTAAGAGGGCAGAGTGAGTAGCATGTAGGTCAGTAAGAGGGCAGAGTGAGTAGAATGTAGGTCAGTAAGAGGCCAGAGTGAGTAGAATGTAGGTCAGTAAGAGAGGAGAGGCAGTAGAATGCGAGTCAGTAAGAGGGCAGAGTGAGTAGCATGTAGGTCAGTAAAAGGGCAGAGTGAATAGAATGTAGGTCAGTAAGAGTACAGAGTGAGTAGCATGTGGGTTAGTAAGAGGGCAGAGTGAGTAGAATGTAGGTTAATAAGAGGGCAGAGTGAGTAGAATGTAGGTTAGTAAGAGGACAGAGTGAGTAGCATGTGGGTTAGTAAGAGGGCAGAGTGAGTAGAATGTAGGTTAATAAGAGGGCAGAGTGAGTAGAATGTAGGTTAGTAAGAGGGCAGAGTGAGTAGAATGTGGGTTAGTAAGAGGGCAGAGTGAGTAGAATGTGGGTTAGTAAGAGGGCAGAGTGAGTAGAATGTGGGTTAGTAAGAGGGCAGAGTGAGTAGAATGTGGGTTAGTAAGAGGGCAGAGTGAGTAGAATGTGGGTTAGTAAGAGAGCAGAGTGAGTAGAATGTAGGTCAGTAAGAGGGCAGAGTGAGTAGAATGTGGGTTAGTAAGAGGGCAGAGTGAGTAGAATGTAGGTTAATAAGAGGGCAGGGTGAGTAGAATGTAGGTTAGTAAGAGGGCAGAGTGAGTAGAATGTGGGTTAGTAAGAGGGCAGAGTGAGTAGAATGTGGGTTAGTAAGAGGGCAGAGTGAGTAGAATGTAGGTTAGTAAGAGGAGAGGGAGTAGAATGCGGGTCAGTAAGAGGGCAGAGTGAGTAGCATGTAGGTCAGTAAGAGGGCAGAGTGAGTAGATGAGTAGAATGTAGGTTAGTAAGAGGGCAGAGTGAGTAGAATGTGGGTCAGTAAGAGGGCAGAGTGAGTAGAATGTAGGTCAGTAAGAGGACAGAGTGAGTAAATGTAGGTTAGTAAGAGGGGAGAGTGAGTAGAATGTAGGTCAGTAAGAGGGTAGAGTGAGTAGAATGTGGGTCAGTAAGAGGACAGAGTGAGTAGATTGTAGATTAGTAAGAGGGCAGAGTGAGTAGAATGTAGGTTAGTAAGAGGGCAGAGTGAGTAGAATGTAGGTTAGTAAGAGGGCAGAGTGAGTAGAATGTGGGTTAGTAAGAGGGCAGAGTGAGTAGAATGTGGGCCAGTAAGAGGGCAGAGTGAGTAGAATGTAGATTAGTAAGAGGGGCAGAGGGAATAGAATGTAGGTCAGTAAGAGGGTAGAGTGAGTAGAATGTGGGTCAGTAAGAGGGCAGAGTAGAATGTAGGTTAGTAAGAGGGCAGAGTGGATAGAATGTAGGTTAGTAAGAGGGGAGAGTGAGTAGAATGTAGGTCAGTAAGAGGGCAGAGTGAGTAGAACGTAGGTTAGTAAGAGGGCAGAGTGAGTAGAATGTAGGTTAGTAAGAGGGCAGAGTGAGTAGAATGTGGGTTAGTAAGAGGGCAGAGTGAGTAGAATGTGGGTCAGTAAGAGGGTAGAGTGAGTAGAATGAAGGGTAGTAAGAGGGCAGAGTGAGCAGAATGTAGGTTAGTAAGAGGGCAGAGTGAGTAGAATGTGGGTTAGTAAGAGGGCAGAGTGAGTAGAATGTGGGTCAGTAAGAGGGTAGAGTGAGTAGAATGAAGGGTAGTAAGATGGCAGAGTGAGCAGAATGTAGGTTAGTAAGAGGGCAGAGTGAGTAGAATGTAGGTCAGTTAGAGGACAGAGTGAGTAGAATGTGGGTTAGTAAGAGGGCAGAGTGAGTAGAATGAAGTGTAGTAAGAGGGCAGAGTGAGTAGAATGAGGGTCAGGAAGAGTACAGAGTGAGTAGAATGAGAGTCAGTAAGAGGACCGAGTGAGTAGAATGTGGGTCAGTAAGAGGGCAGAGTGAGTAGAATGTAGATTAGTAAGAGGAGAGAATATATAGAATGAAGGTCAGTAAGAGGACAAAGTGAGTAGAATGTGGGTCAATAAGAGGGTAGAGTGAGTAGAATGTGGGTCAGTAAGAGGGCAGAGTGAGTAGAATGTAGGTTAGCAAGAGGGCAGAGTGAGTAGAATGCAGGTTAGTAAGAGGGCAGAGTGAGTAGAATGCAGGTTAGTAAGAGGGCAGAGTGAGCAGAATGCAGGTTAGTAAGAGGGCAGAGTGAGTAGAATGTAGGTTAGTAAGAGGGCAGAGTGAGTAGAATGTGGGTCAGTAAGAGGGCAGAGTGAGTAAATGTAGGTTAGTAAGAGGGGATAGTGAGTAGAATGTAGGTCAGTAAGAGGGTAGAGTGAGTAGAATGTGGGTCAGTAAGAGGACAGAGTGAGTAGAATGTAGATTAGTAAGAGGGCAGAGTGAGTAGAACGTAGGTTAGTAAGAGGGCAGAGTGAGTAGAATGTGGGTCAGTAAGAGGGCAGAGTGAGTAGAATGTAGGTTAGTAAGAGGGCAGAGTGAGTAGAATGTAGGTTAGTAAGAGGGGAGAGGGAGTAGAATGTGGGTCAGTAAGAGGGCAGAGTGAGTAGAATGTAGATTAGTAAAATGAGAGAATAAGTAGAATGAAGGTCAGTAAGAGGACAAAGTGAGTAGAATGTGGGTCAATAAGAGGGCAGAGTGAGTAGAATGTGGGTTAGTAAGAGGGCAGAGTGAGTAGAATATAGGCTAGTAAGAGGGGAGAGGGAGTAGAATGTGGGTCAGTAAGAGGGCAGAGTGAGTGGCATGTAGGTTAGTAAGAGGGCAGAGTGAGTAGAATGTAGGTCAGTAAGAGGACAGAGTGAGTAGAATGTATGTCAGTAAGAGGGTAGAGTGAGTAGAATGTAGGTTAGTAAGAGGGCAGAGTGAGTAGAATGCAGGTTATTAAGAGTGAAGAGTGAGTAGAATGCAGGTTAGTAAGAGGGCAGAGTGAGTAGAATGCAGGTTAGTAAGAGGGCAGAGTGAGTAGAATGCAGGTTATTAAGAGTGAAGAGTGAGTAGAATGCAGGTTAGTAAGAGGGCAGAGTGAGTAGAATGCAGGTTAGTAAGAGGGCAGAGTGAGTAGAATGTAGGTTAGTAAGAGGACAGAGTGAGTAGCATGTAGGTTAGTAAGAGGGCAGAGTGAGTAGAATGTAGGTCAGTATGAGGACAGAGTGAGTAGAATGTAGGTCAGTAAGAGGACAGAGTGAGTAGAAGTGAGGATTTTCTCCAGCGCCGTTCCTCAGTGAGGGAACATTTTTTTATGAGCAATAAAGAATGTCGGGAACCAGGGCGCCAAGGTGCGACATGAGGGAACTCTTGGGAAAGGGGTTATTCCTATGGCAGTTGGCGAGATCACAGTGGTGGGCAATAGCGTGGACTCTGGAGTAAGAAGGTGAAGGGGTACATGGAGTAAGATTCAGCGAGGAATATAAATTTAGGAGCAGCAATATTTGTGGGATTATCAGTAGTAATAATAAGAATTTACTTACCGATAATTCTATTTCTCGGAGTCCGTAGTGGATGCTGGGGTTCCTGAAAGGACCATGGGGAATAGCGGCTCCGCAGGAGACAGGGCACAAAAAGTAAAGCTTTAGGATCAGGTGGTGTGCACTGGCTCCTCCCCCTATGACCCTCCTCCAAGCCAGTTAGGTACTGTGCCCGGACGAGCGTACACAATAAGGGAGGAATTTTGAATCCCGGGTAAGACTCATACCAGCCACACCAATCACACCGTACAACTTGTGATCTAAACCCAGTTAACAGTATGATAACAGCGGAGCCTCTGAAAAGATGGCTCACAACAATAATAACCCGATTTTTGTAACTATGTACAAGTATTGCAGATAATCCGCACTTGGGATGGGCGCCCAGCATCCACTACGGACTCCGAGAAATAGAATTATCGGTAAGTAAATTCTTATTTTCTCTATCGTCCTAGTGGATGCTGGGGTTCCTGAAAGGACCATGGGGATTATACCAAAGCTCCCAAACGGGCGGGAGAGTGCGGATGACTCTGCAGCACCGAATGAGAGAACTCCAGGTCCTCTTTTGCCAGGATATCAAATTTGTAGAATTTTACAAACGTGTTCTCCCCTGACCACGTAGCTGCTCGGCAGAGTTGTAATGCCGAGACCTCTCGGGCAGCCGCCCAAGATGAGCCCACCTTCCTTGTGGAATGGGCCTTAACCGATTTAGACTGTGGCAGGCCTGCCTCAGAATGTGCAAGTTGAATTGTGTTACAAATCCAACGAGCAATCGACTGCTTAGAAGCAGGCGCACCCAACTTGTTGGGTGCATACAGTATAAACAGCGAGTCAGATTTTCTGACTCCAGCTGTCCTGGAACATATTTTCAGGGCCCTGACAACTTCTAGCAACTTGGAGTCCTCCAAGTCCCTAGTAGGTGCAAGGCACCACAATAAGCTGGTTCAGGTGAAACACTGACACCACCTTAGGGAGAGAACTGGGGACGAGTCCGCAGCTCTGCCCTGTCCGAATGGACAAACAGATATGGGCTTTTTTGAGAAAAAACCACCAATTTGACACTCGCCTGGTCCAGGCCAGGGCCAAGAGCATGGTCACTTTTTATGTGAGATGCTTCAAATCCACATATTTGACTGGTTTTAAACCAATGTGATTTGAGGAATCCCAGAACTACGTTGAGATCCCACAGTGCCACTGGAGGCACAAAAAAGGGGTTTGTATATGCAATACTCCCTTGACAAACTTCTGGACTTCAGGAACTGAAGCCAATTCTTTCTGGAAGAAAATTTACAGGGCCGAATTTGAACCTTAATGGACCCCAATTTGAGGCCCATAGACACTCCTGTATGCAGGAAATGCAGGAAACGACCGAGTTGAAATTTCTTTGTGGGGCCTTCCTGGCCTCACACCACGCAACATATTTTCGCCACACGTGGTGATAATGTTGTGCGGTCACCTCCTTTCTGGCTTTGACCAGGGTAGGAATGACCTCTTCCGGAATGCCTTTTTTTTTCCTTAGGATCCGGCTTTCCATCGCCATGCCGACAACGCAGCTGCGGTAAGTCTTGGAACAGACATGGTACTTGCTGAAGCAAGTCCCTTCTTAGCGGCAGAGGCCATAAGACCTCTGTAAGCATCTCTTGAAGTTCCGGGTACCAAGTCCTGCTTGGCCAATCCGGAGCCATGAGTATAGTTCTTACTCCTCTACGTCTTATAATTCTCAGCACCTTAGGTATGAGAAGCAGAGGAGGGAACACATACACCGACTGGTACACCCACGGTGTTACCAGAACGTCCACATCTATTGCCTGAGGGTCTCTTGACCTGGCGCAATACCTGTCCCGTTTTTTGTTCAGACGGGACGCCATCATGTCCACCTTTGGTATTTCCCAACGGTTTACAATCATGTGGAAAAAACTTCTCAATGAAGTTTCCACTCTCCCGGGTGGAGGTCGTGCTGAGGAAGTCTGCTTCCCAGTTTCCATTCCCGGGATGAAAAACTGCTGACAGTGTTATCACATGATTTTCCGCCCAGCGAAAAGTCCTTGCAGTTTCTGCCATTGCCCTCCTGCTTCTTGTGTCGCCCTGTCTGTTTACGTGGGCGACCGCCGTGATGTTTTTCCCACTGGATCAATACCGGCTGACCTTGAAGCAGAGGTCTTGCTAAGCTTAGAGCATTATAAATTTACCCTTAGCTCCAGTATATTTATGTGGAGAAAAGTCTCCATACTTGATCACACTCCCTGGAAATTTTTCCCTTGTGTGACTGCTCCCCAGCCTCTCAGGCTGGGCTCCGTGGTTACCAGCATCCAATCCTGAATGCCGAATCTGCGGCCCTCTAGAAGATGAGCACTCTATAACCACCACAGGAGAGACACCCTTGTCCTTGGATATTGGGTTATCCTCTGATGCATCTGAAGATGCGATCCGGACCATTTGTCCAGCAGATCCCACTGAAAAGTTCTTACGTGAAATCTGCCGAATGGAATTGCTTCGTAGGAAGCCACCATTTTTACCAGGACCCTTGTGCAATGATGCACTGTTTTTAGGAGGTTCCTGACTTGCTCGGATAACTCCCTGGCTTTCTCTTCCGGGAGAAACACCTTTTTCTGGACTGTGTCCAGAATCATCCCTAGGCACAGCAGACGTGTCGTCGGGATCAGCTGCGATTTTGGAATATTTAGAATCCACCCGTGCTGATTGTAGCAGTATCCGAGATAGTGCTACTCCGACCTCCAACTGTTCCCTGGACTATGCCCCTATCAGGAGATCGTCCAAGTAAGGGATAATTAAGACGCCTTTTCTTCGAAGAAGAATCATCAATTCGGCCATTACCTTGGTAAAGACCCCGGGGTGCCGTGGACAATCCAAACGGCAGCGTCTGAAACTGATAGTGACAGTTCTGCACCACGAACCTGAGGTACCCTTAGTGAGAAGGGCAAATTTGGGACATAGAGGTAAGCATCCCTGATGTCCCGGGACACTATATAGTCCCCTTCTTCCTGGTTCGTTATCACTGCTCTGAGTGACTCCATCTTGATTTGAACCTTTGTAAGTGTTCAAAAAAAAATTTTTAGAATAAGTCTCACCTAGCCTTCTGGCTTCAGTACCACAATATAGTGTGGAATAATACCCCTTTTCTGTAGTAGGAGGGGTAATTTAATTATCACCTGCTGGGAATACAGCTTGTGAATTTTTTTCCCATACTACCTCCTTGTCGGAGGGAGACTTGGTAAAGCAGACTTCAGGAGCCTGCGAAGGGGAAACGTCTCGACATTCCCATCTGTACCCCCGGGATACTACTTGTAGGATCCAGGGGTCCTGTACGGTCTCAGCGCCATGCTGAGAACTTGTCAGACGCGGTGGAACGCTTCTGTTCCTGGGAATGGGCTGCCTGCTGCAGTCTTCTTCCCTTTCCTCTATCCCTGGGCAGATATGATCTTATAGGGACGAGAGGACTGAGGCTGAAAAGACGGTGTCTTTTTCTGCAGAGATGTGACTTAGGGTAAAAAACTGAGGATTTTCCAGCAGTTGCCGTTACCACCAGGTCCGATGGACCGACCCCAAACAAGTCCTCTTCCATTATACGGCCATACTGTGCCGTTTGGAATCTGCATCACCTGACCACTGTCGTGTCCATAACATCTTCTGGCAGTTATGGACATCGCGTTTATTCATGATGCCAGAGTGCAAATATCCCTCTGTGCATCTCGCATATATAGAAATGCTCTATAGTCAATAAAATACTGTCCCTGTCAAGGGTATCAATATTTTTAGTCAGGGAATCCGACCAAGCCACCCTAGCTCTGCACATCCAGGCTGAGGCGATCGCTGGCCGCAGTATAACACCAGTATGTGTGTATATACTTTTTATTATATTTTCCAGCCTTGTCAGCTGGTCCTTGAGGACGGCCCTATCTATAGACGGTACCGCCACTTGTTTTGATAAGCGTGTGAGCGCCTTATCCACCTTAAGGGGTGTTTCCCAACGCGCCCTAACTTCTGGCGGGAAAGGGTATACCGCCCATAATTTTCTATCGGGGGGAACCCACGCATCATCACACACTTTATTTAATTTATCTGATTCAGGAAAAAATAAGAATTTACTTACCGATAATTCTATTTCTCGGAGTCCGTAGTGGATGCTGGGGTTCCTGAAAGGACCATGGGGAATAGCGGCTCCGCAGGAGACAGGGCACAAAAAAGTAAAGCTTTTACCAGATCAGGTGGTGTGCACTGGCTCCTCCCCCTATGACCCTCCTCCAGACTCCAGTTAGGTACTGTGCCCGGACGAGCGTACACAATAAGGGAGGCAATTTGAATCCCGGGTAAGACTCATACCAGCCACACCAATCACACCGTACAACTTGTGATCTAAACCCAGTTAACAGTATGATAACAGAAAGAGCCTCTTAAAGATGGCTCCTTAACAATATAACCCGAATTTGTTAACAATAACTATGTACAGTATTGCAGATAATCCGCAGTTGGGATGGGCGCCCAGCATCCACTACGGACTCCGAGAAATAGAATTATCGGTAAGTAAATTCTTATTTTCTCTATCGTCCTAAGTGGATGCTGGGGTTCCTGAAAGGACCATGGGGATTATACCAAAGCTCCCAAACGGGCGGGAGAGTGCGGATGACTCTGCAGCACCGAATGAGAGAATTCCAAGTCCTCTTTTGCCAGGGTATCAAATTTGTAGAATTTTACAAACGTGTTTTCCCCCGACCACGTAGCTGCTCGGCAGAATTGTAATGCCGAGACCCCTCGGGCAGCCGCCCAAGATGAGCCCACCTTCCTTGTGGAATGGGCCTTAACAGATTTAGGCTGTGGCAGGCCTGCCACAGAATGAGCAAGTTGAATTGTGTTACAAATCCAACGAGCAATCGTCTGCTTAGAAGCAGGGGCACCCAACTTGTTGGGTGCATATAGTATCAACAGCGAGTCAGATTTTCTGACTTCAGCCGTCCTTGAAATGTATATTTTTAAGGCTCTGACAACGTCCAACAACTTGGAGTCCTCCAAGTCGCCAGTGGCCGCAGGCACCACAATAGGTTGGTTCAGGTGAAACGCTGATACCACCTTAGGGAGAAAATGCGGACGAGTCCTCAGTTCTGCCCTATCCGAATGGAAGATTAGATAAGGGCTTTTATAAGATAAAGCCGCCAATTCAGATACTCTCCTGGCGGAAGCCAGGGCCAGTAACATAGTCACTTTCCATGTGAGATATTTAAAATCCACCTTTTTCAATGGTTCAAACCAATGGGATTTGAGGAAATCTAAAACTACATTTAGATCCCACGGTGCCACCGGAGGCACCACAGGAGGCTGTATATGCAGTACTCCTTTAACAAAAGTCTGTACCTCAGGAACTGAGGCCAATTCTTTTTGGAAGAATATTGACAGGGCCGAAATTTGAACCTTAATAGATCTCAATTTGAGACCCATAGACAATCCTGATTGTAGGAAATGTAGGAAACGACCCAGTTGAAATTCCTCCGTCGGAACACTCCGATCCTCGCACCACGCGACATATTTTCGCCAAATGCGGTGATAATGTTTCGCGGTGACTTCCTTCCTTGCCTTAATCAAGGTAGGAATGACTTCTTCTGGAATGCCTTTCCCTTTTAGGATCTGGCGTTCAACCGCCATGCCGTCAAACGCAGCCGCGGTAAGTCTTGAAAGAGACAGGGACCCTGTTGTAGCAGGTCCCTTCTCAGAAGTAGAGGGCACGGGTCGTCCGTGACCAACTCTTGAAGTTCCGGGTACCAAGTCCTTCTTGGCCAATCCGGAGCCACTAGTATTGTTCTTACTCCTCCTCACCGTATAATCTTCAATACCTTTGGTATGAGAGGCAGAGGAGGAAACACATATACTGATTTGTACACCCAAGGTGTTACCAGTGCGTCCACAGCTATTGCCTGTGGATCTCTTGACCTGGCGCAATACTTGTCCAGTTTCTTGTTGAGGCGAGACGCCATCATGTCTACCATTGGTCTTTCCCAACAGTTTATTAGCATGTGGAAGACTTCTGGATGAAGACCCCCCTCTCCCGGGTGAATATCGTGTCTGCTGAGGAAGTCTGCTTCCCAGTTGTCCACGCCCGGGAAGAACACTGCTGACAGTGCTATTACGTGATTCTCCGCCCAGCGAAGAATCTTGGCAGCTTCTGCCATTGCACTCCTGCTTCTTGTGCCGCCCTGTCTGTTTACATGGGCGACCGCCGTGATGTTGTCCGACTGAATCAACACCGGTTTTCCTTGCAGGAGTGGTTCCGCCTGGCTTAGAGCATTTTAGATTGCTCTTAGTACCAGAATGTTTATGTGAAGAGACTTTTCCAGGTTCGTCCATACCCCCTGGAAGTTTCTTCCTTGTGTGACTGCTCCCCAACCTCTCAGGCTGGCGTCCGTGGTCACCAGGATCAAATCCTGTATGCCGAATCTGCGGCCCTCCAATAGATGAGCCTTTTGCAACCACCACAGAAGATATACCCTTGTCCTTGGCGACAGGGTTATTCGCAGGTGCATCTGAGGATGCGACCCTGACCATTTGTCCAACAGATCCCTTTGGAAAATTCTTGCATGGAATCTGCCGAATGGAATTGCTTCGTAAAAAGCCACCATTTTTCCCAGGACTCTTGTGCATTGATGTACAGACACCTTTCCTGGTTTTAGGAGGTTCCTGACAGGTCGGATAACTCCTTGGCTTTTTCCTCGGGAAGAAAAACCTTTTTCTGAACCGTGTCCAGAATCATCCCTAGGAACAGCAGACGTATCGTCGGAAAACAGCTGCGATTCTTGGAATATTTAGAATCCAGTCGTGCCGTCGAAGAACTACTTTAGATAGTGCTCTTCCGACCTCCAACTGTTCTCTGGAACTTGCCCTTTTTAGGTCGTGCAAGTAAGGGATAATTTAGATGCCTTTTTTCTTTGAAGAAACATCTTTTCGGCCATTACCTTGGTAAAAAGGCCCGGGGTGCCGTGGATAATTCAAACGGCATCGTCTGAAACTGATATTGACAGTTCTGTACCACGAACCAGAGGTACCCTTGATGAGAAGGACAAAATTTGGACATGGAGGTAATCCTTGATGTCCAGGGACACCATATAGTCCCCTTTTTTCCGGTTCGCTATCACTGCTCTGAGTGACTTTATCTCGATTTGAACCTTTTATGTAAGTGTTCAAAACATTTTAGATTTAGACTATGTGTCACCAAGCCGTCTGGCTTCAGTACCACAATATAGTGTGGAAAAATAATACCCTTTTCCTTGTCGTAGGAGGGGTACTTTGATTATCACCTGCTGGATATACAGCTTGTGAATTGTTTCCAATGCTGCCTCCCTGTCGGAGGGAGCCGTTGGTAAAGCAGACTTCAGGAACCTGCGAGGAGAAGATGTCTCGACTCTCCAATCTTTACCCCTGGGATAATACTCGTACGATCTAGGGGTCAACTTGCGAGTGATCCCACTGCGCCCTGAGACTCTTGAGACTACCCCCCCACCTTGAGTCCGCTTGCACGGCCCCAGCGTCATGCTGAGGACTTGGCAGACGCGGTGGAGGGCTTCTTTTCCTGGGAAAGGGCTGCCTGCTGCAGTCTACTTCCCTTACCTCTATGTCTGGGCAGATATGACTGGCCTTTTGCCTGCATGCCCTCATGGGAAAGGAAAGATTGAGGCTGAAAAGACGGTGTCTTTTTTAGCTGAGATGTAACTTGGGGTAAAAAAGGTTGGATTTCCCAGCTGTTGCTGTGGTCCCCAGGTCCGATGGACCGACCCCCAAATAACTCCTTCCCTTTATACAGCAATACTTCCATCTGCCGTATGGGATCTGTATCACCTGACCACTGTCGTGTCCCTGACATCTTCTGGGAGATATGGACAACGCACTTATCTTGATGCCAGAGAGCAAATATCCCTCTGTGCATCTCACATACATATATATAGAATGCATCCTATTAAATGCTCTACATGAATAAAATATTTTCAGTCAGGGAATCCGACCAAGCCAACCCAGCACTGCATCTCCAGGCTGATGGCGATCGCTGGTCGCAGTATAACCACCGTATGTGTGTATATACTTTTTAGGATATTTTTCCAGCTTCCTATCAGCTGGCTCCTTGAGGGCGGCCGTATCTGGAGACGGTAACGCCACTTGATAAGCGTGTGAGCGCCTTATCACCCTAAGGGGTGTTTCCCAACGTACCCTAATTTCTGGCGGGAAAGGGTATAACGCCAATATTTGCTATCGGGGTAACCCTACGCATCATCACACACTTCATTTTATTTTATCTGATTCAGGAAAAACTACAGGTAGTTTTTTCACTCCCACATAATACCCTTTCTTGTGGTACTTGTAGTATCAGAAACACGTAACACCTCCTTCATTGCCCTTAACGTGTGGCCCTAATGAGAAATACGTTTGTTTATTCACCGTCGACACTGTATTCAGTGTCCGTGTCTGTGTCTGTGTCGACCGACTGAGGTAAATGGGCGTTTTTAAAACCCCTGACGGTGTTTCTGAGACGCCTGGACCGGTCCTAATAGATTGTCGGCCGTCTCATGACGTCAACCGACCTTGCAGCGTGTTGACATTCTCACGTAATTCTCTAAATAAGCCATCCATTCCGGTGTCGACTCCCTAGAGAGTGACATCACCATTACAGGCAATTTCTCCGCCTCCTCACCAACATCGTCCTCATACATGTCGACACACACGTACCGACACACAGCACACACACCGGGAATGCTCTGACAGAGGACAGGACCCACTAGCCCTTTGGGGAGACAGAGGGAGAGTCTGCCAGCACACACCAAAAACGCTATAATTATATAGGGACAACCTTATATAAGTGTTTCTCCCTTATAGCATCTTTTATATATATACAATATCGCCAAAATCAGTGCCCCCCCTCTCTGTTTTAACCCTGTTTCTGTAGTGCAGTGCAGGGGAGAGCCTGGGAGCCTTCTCTCCAGCTTTTCTGTGAGAGAAAATGGCGCTGTGTGCTGAGGAGATAGGCCCCGCCCCTTTTTCGGCGGGCTCGTCTCCCGCTATTTTTGAAGTTAGGCAGGGGTTAAATATCTCCATATAGCCTCTGTGGGCTATATGTGAGGTATTTTTTGCCTCTAATAAGGTTTTTATTTGCCTCTCAGAGCGCCCCCCCCAGCGCTCTGCACCCTCAGTGACTGTTGTGTGAAGTGTGCTGAGAGGAAAATGGCGCACAGCTGCAGTGCTGTGCGCTACCTTTATGAAGACTCAGGAGTCTTCAGCCGCCGATTTTGGACCTCTTCTCTCTTCAGCGTCTGCAAGGGGGCCGGCGGCGCGGCTCCGGTGACCATCCAGGCTGTACCTGTGATCGTCCCTCTGGAGCTAGTGTCCAGTAGCCAAGCAGCAAATCCACTCTGCACGCAGGTGAGTTCACTACTTCTCCCCTAAGTCCCTCGTTGCAGTGATCCTGTTGCCAGCAGGACTCACTGTAAAGTAAAAAACCTAAGCTAAACTTTCTCTAAGCAGCTCTTTAGGAGAGCCACCTAGATTGCACCCTTCTCGTTCGGGCACAAAATCTAACTGGAGTCTGGAGGAGGGTCATAGGGGGAGGAGCCAGTGCACACCACCTGATCTGGTAAAAGCTTTACTTTTTTGTGCCCTGTCTCCTGCGGAGCCGCTATTCCCCATGGTCCTTTCAGGAACCCCAGCATCCACTTAGGACGATAGAGAAACTATGGTAGTTTTTTCACATCCCACATAATACCCTCTTTTGTGGTACTTGTAGTATCAGAAATACGTAACACCTCCTTCATTGCCTTTAACGTGTGGCCCTAATAAGGAATACGTTTGTTTATTCACCGTCGACACTGGATTCAGTGTCCCTGTCTGTGTCTGTGTCGACCGACTAAAGTAAACGGGCGTTTTAAAACCCTTGACGGTGTTTTTGAGACGTCTGGACCGTACTAATTGTTTGTCGGCCGTCTCATGTCGTCAACCGACCTTGCAGCGTGTTGACATTATCACGTAATTTCCTAAATAAGCCATCCATTCCGGTGTCGACTCCCTAGAGAGTGACATCACCATTACAGGCAATTGCTCCGCCTCCTCACCAACATCGTCCTCCTACCTGTCGACACACACGTACCGACACACAGCACACACACAGGGAATGCTCTGATAGAGGACAGGACCCACTAGCCCTTTGGAGAGACAGAGGGAGAGTTTGCCAGCACACACCAAAAACGCTATAATTATATAGGGACAACCTTATATAAGTGTTTTCCCTTATAGCATCTTAATATATATATAAGCATATCGCCAAATTAGTGCCCCCCCTCTCTGTTTTAACCCTGTTTCTGTAGTGCAGTGCAGGGGAGAGCCTGGGAGCCTTCCCTCCAGCCTTTCTGTGAGGGAAAATGGCGCTGTGTGCTGAGGAGATAGGCCCCGCCCCTTTTTCGGCGGCCTCGTCTCCCGCTCTTAACGGATTCTGGCAGGGGTTAAATATCTCCATATAGCCTCCGGAGGCTATATGTGAGGTATTTTTAGCCAAAATAGGTATTCATTTGCCTCCCAGGGCGCCCCCCTCCCAGCGCCCTGCACCCTCAGTGACTGCCGTGTGAAGTGTGCTGAGAGGAAAATGGCGCACAGCTGCAGTGCTGTGCGCTACCTTTAGAAGACTGAGGAGTCTTCTGCCGCCGATTCTGGACCTCTTCTTACTTCAGCATCTGCAAGGGGGCCGGCGGCAAGGCTCCGGTGACCATCCAGGCTGTACCTGTGATCGTCCCTCTGGAGCTGATGTCCAGTAGCCAAGAAGCCAATCCATCCTGCACGCAGGTGAGTTCACTTCTTCTCCCCTAAGTCCCTCGTTGCAGTGATCCTGTTGCCAGCAGGACTCACTGTAAAATAAAAAACCTAAGCTAAACTTTCCTAAGCAGCTCTTTAGGAGAGCCACCTAGATTGCACCCTTCTCGGCCGGGCACAAAAATCTAACTGGCTTGGAGGAGGGTCATAGGGGGAGGAGCCAGTGCACACCACCTGATCCTAAAGCTTTACTTTTTGTGCCCTGTCTCCTGCGGAGCCGCTATTCCCCATGGTCCTTTCAGGAACCCCAGCATCCACTAGGACGATAGAGAAATTGTATTTTGGGGAAGAGGAGGGGAGAAATGAGAGATGGGGGGAGAGGAACATGGGCAGGTGAGGAGGTAGTAGCGGAGGAAGAAGGAGAATTGGCTGAATGAAGGTAGGGATATGGGCTGATATGGACAGGGAGAGGCATGACAGAGATAGAGGGGCACCAAGGCCGGAAAGGTAGAAGGGTGAGGAAGCAGGAGTAGAAGACCACAGGGACAGGCAGAGAATACAGCAACATTAGGTAGGGCTATAGTAGTATCAATTACACCTAAAGTATCAATAAACTAATATAAGTAAGGATGGCGCACATCTCTGTATTACGCTCTCAGACTCACCCATGGCGATATCGTCCACATTATAGGTGATATTCCCACACGCCCAGGTGCGCGTCTCGCAGTCGAACACGGTGTTGAAGCGGATCAGACACAGCTCTAAGGCGCTGCCTTTCAGCAGAGCGATCTGGTCCTCGATGCTCAGATCCCTGACACAAGAAATGCAGGTAACACACGTGAGCACATACGGGGACCACCCTGTAACTGCAGCCACACAGGGATCACCCGGGCTAGGGGCTGGAGTGGCAGGGCTGCAGGGTGAGGAGCCCGGACTAGCCCAGTGCAAACAATACTGACGGGGTAACATATAATGTGCACACTGCTGTACCTGAAATAGGGAATTATTTTGGCAAAATTGATGATGCCCTTGATCATGTAGGTCAAGAGGTCAGACATATGAGGTAACATCAGGTAGATGCTGGAACAGGTCTCGTGGTTGAGGTCTGCTGGTTCCGGATGCCGCCTGATTGGCTGGGAACACAGGATAATATAGCACAGTATGTTACATATATACAGGAATAAGCCATTTATTGTCTATGCCTTATCTCTCCATACATTCAGACAGGGCCGTAACTAGGTGTGTGCCAGCGGTGCATTGCACACAAGCACAGCTCCACTAATGGCGCATCCTCCGGCACATACATGGGGCCGGGCCCCACAATTATTACAGCTCCCGGCTACCTGGTTCAATACTTCCGGCCCTGGCAGCGCTGTAATTGCACAGCTGCCGGGTGCCGGCCGGGGCAGCCTCACGCTTGTCTCCTGTGCAATGCAGCCGACTCAGCAGAGAAATGTGACAGCCAGGAGACGGCGGCCAGACGGGGGACGTTGGCGGATTTACTGCTATGCGACCTAAGCAGTCGCCCTGGCCCTGCAGCACACACAAGATGATCCCCTCTGTGAAGAGTTTACTATCAGGATCGGCTTACATATATTGCGGTGCAGGAACTGCAGCCTGGTGGGTGTGAGCTGGAGCCGCCTCCTCCCCGTAGCAACAGGAGGCCGGGTAACATGAAGACGAAGAAAGTGGTGCAGCGTTTCAGGGAGGAGAATTACCTAGTGCGGATCCGGACCTGAAGAGCGGAGTGGAGAGGTGAGCATGCACTAGCTCAGCAGTGGGCAGCCGGGGACTTGCAAGCTGTAATGCATTATGGGTCTTTTAGTTCCACCCAAGCATGCACAGAGGGGAAACCCCCTCTCAGACACGGGCACCGAAAGCGTTCTGCACTCAGGTGAGTCTGCCCTCCTCCTCCTGGGACCCTGCCTGGAACAGCTGTCTAGGTGCAACACAGGGGTTATCTTACTGGGCATGTAATGTGGCATATGACACTTTATGTAATGTATAGAAAGAGGACTCTGCCCGCCTAATGTGTAGAAATGGGGTCTCTGCTGCCGTAAAGTGTAAAAGGGGACTCTACCTTCCGTACTGTGTAAAAGGAGCTCTACTTGGTGTAATGTGTAATAGGGACTTTACCTGGTGTAATGTGTAATAGTGACTCTACCTGGTGTAATGTGTAAAAGGAGCTCTACTTGGTGTAATGTGTAATAGGGACTTTACCTGGTGTAATGTGTAATAGGGACTCTACCTGGTGTAATGTGTGATAGGGGATCTACCTGGTGTAATGTGTGATAGGGGATCTTCCTGGTGTAATGTGTGATAGGGGATCTACCTGGCGTAATGTGTGATAGGGGATCTACCTGGCGTAATGTGTGATAGGGGATCTACCTGGCGTAATGTGTGATAGGGGCTCTACCTGGTGTAATGTGTGACAGGGTCTCTACCTGGTGTAATGTGTATCAGGGGCTCTACCTGGTGTAATGTGCGACAGGGGACTCTACCTGGTGTAATGTGTGACAGGGGACTCTACCTGGTGTAATGCGTGATAGGGGCTCTACCTGGTGTAATGTGTGACAGGGTCTCTACCTGGTGCAATGTGTGATAGGGGATCTACCTGGCGTAATGTGTGATAGGGGATCTACCTGGTGTAATGTGTGACAGGGTCTCTACCTGGTGCAATGTGTGATAGGGGATCTACCTGGTGTAATGTATGATAGGGGATCTACCTGGTGTAATGTGTGATAGGGGATCTACCTGGCGTAATGTGTGATAGGGGATCTACCTGGTGTAATGTGTGACAGGGGCTCTACCTGGCGTAATGTGTGATAGGGGCTCTACCTGATGTAATGTGTGACAGGGTCTCTACCTGGTGTAATGTGTGATAGGGGCTCTACCTGGTGTAATGTGTGACAGGGTCTCTACCTGGTGTAATGTGTGATAGGGTCTCTACCTGGTGTAATGTGTGACAGGGTCTCTACCTGGTGTAATGTGTGACAGGGCCTCTACCTGGTGTAATGTGTGACAGGGCCTCTACCTGGTGTAATGTGTGATAGGGGCTCTACCTGGTGTAATGTGTGACAGGGGCTCTACCTGGTGTAATGTGTGATAGGGACTCTACCTGGTGTAATGTGTGATAGGGACTCTACCAGGTGTAATGTGTGATAGGGACTCTGCCTGGTGTAATGTGTGATAGGGACTCTGCCTGGTGTAATGTGTGACAGGGTCTCTACCTGGTGTAATGTGTGATAGGGACTCTACCTGGTGTAATGTGTGATAGGGACTCTACCTGGTGTAATGTGTGATAGGGACTCTACCTGGTGTAATGTGTGATAGGGACTCTACCTGGTGTAATGTGTGATAGGGACTCTGCCTGGTGTAATGTGTGACAGGGTCTCTACCTGGTGTAATGTGTGATAGGGACTCTACCTGGCGTAATGTGTGACAGGGGACTCTACCTGACGTAATGTGTGACAGGGTCTCTACCTGGCGTAATGTGTGATAGGGGATCTACCTGGTGTAATGTGTGACAGGGTCTCTACCTGGTGTAATGTGTGACAGGGGCTCTACCTGGTGTAATGTGTGACAGGGGACTCTACCTGACGTAATGTGTGACAGGGGACTCTACCTGGTGTAATGTGTAACAGGGGCTCTACCTGGTGTAATGTGTAACAGGGGCTCTACCTGGTGTAATGTGTAACAGGGGCTCTACCTGGTGTAATGTGTGACAGGGACTCTACCTGGTGTAATGTGTGACAGGGTCTCTACCTGGTGTAATGTGTGACAGGGTCTCTACCTGGTGTAATGTGTAACAGGGGCTCTACCTGGTGTAATGTGTGACAGGGTCTCTACCTGGTGTAATGTGTGATAGGGGCTCTACCTGGCGTAATGTGTGATAGGGGATCTACCTGGTGTAATGTATGATAGGGGCTCTACCTGGTGTAATGTGTAATAGGGTCTCTACCTGGTGTAATGTGTAATAGGGTCTCTACCTGGTGTAATGTGTAATAGGGTCTCTACCTGGTGTAATGTATGATAGGGGCTCTACCTGGTGTAATGTGTGACAGGGGTCTCTACCTGGTGTAATGTGTAACAGGGGCTCTACCTGGTGTAATGTGTGACAGGGTCTCTACCTGGTGTAATGTGTGATAGGGGCTCTACCTGGCGTAATGTGTGACAGGGTCTTTACCTGGTGTAATGTGTGATAGGGGCTCTACCTGGCGTAATGTGACACAGGGTCTTTACCTGGCGTAATGTGACACAGGGTCTTTACCCGGCGTAATGTGTGACAGGGTCTCTACATGGGTAACGTGTGTGAATGGCGCTATTGTGCGGTGTAATTTGAATAATGGAGACTACTGTACAGCGTAATACGAATTGGTATTATTTTGCAGACACGCACCTTCCCCGTGAAGCCACGCCCCTATATCTACGGTGCGCGCTTGCCCTATTTTACATATGTTGGGGGGGGGGGGGGGGACTGCAGATGCTAATGTCTAGTTACAGCACTGCATTCAGTTACCTTCTAATGTTACCAAATATCTACTATCGTGAGTTCACGGTAATTATTAGATGGTGATGTTATACTAACAAAGAATATGGTCACTGCCCGTATCTCCTGCAACACTACAACTGCAGACAGCGCAGACTAACTCATCCCTATTCCATGCACTGCCACCACCCTCTCCACATCTAATATGGTCACTGCCCGTATCTCCTGCAACACTACAACTGCAGACAGCGCAGACTAACTCATCCCCATTCCATGCACTGCCACCACCATCTCCCCATCTAACATGGTCACTGCCCATATCTACTGCAACACTACAACTACAGACAGCAGGGACTAACTCATCCCCATTCCATGCACTGCCACCACCCTCTCCACATCTAACATGGTCACTGTCCGTATCTACTGCAACACTACAACCTACAGACAGCACGGACTAACTCATCCCCATTCCATGCACTGCCACCACCCTCCCCACATCTAACATGCTCACTGACCGTATCTCCTGTAACACTACAACTGCAGACAGCGCAGACTAACTCATCCCCATTCCATGCACTGCCACCACCATCTCCCCATCTAACATGGTCACTGACCGTATCTCATGCAACACTACAACTACAGACAGCGCAGACTAACTCATCCCCATTCCATGCACTGCCACCACCATCTCCCCATCTAACATGGTCACTGCCCATATCTACTGCAACACTACAACTACAGACAGCACAGACTAACTCATCCCCATTCCATGCACTGCCAACACCCTCTCCTCATCTAACATGGTCACTGCCCGTATCTCCTGCAACACTACAATTACAGACAGCACGGACAAACTCATCCCCAATCCATGCACTGCCACCACCCTCCCCACATCTAACATGCTCACTGACCGTATCTCCTGTAACACTACAACTGCAGACAGCGCAGACTAACTCATCCCCATTCCATGCACTGCCAACACCATCTCCCCATCTAACATGGTCACTGCCCCTATCTCCTGCAACACTACAACTACAGACAGCACGGACTAACTCATCCCCAATCCATGCACTGCCACCACCCTCCCCACATCTAACATGCTCACTGACCGTATCTCCTGTAACACTACAACTGCAGACAGCGCAGACTAACTCATCCCCATTCCATGCACTGCCAACACCCTCTCCACATCTATTATGCTCACTGTCCGTATCTCCTGCAACACTACAACTACACATAGCACGGACTAACTCATCCCCATTCCATGCACTGCCACCACCCTCATCCCATCTAACATGGTCACTGACCGTATCTCCTGCAACACTACAACTACAGACAGCACGGACTAACTCATCCCCATTCCATGCATTGCCAACACCCTCTCCCCATCTAACATGGTCACTGACCGTATCTCCTGCAACACTACAACTACAGACAGCACGGACTAACTCATCCCCATTCCATGCACTGCCACCACCCTCTCCCCATCTAACATGGTCACTGACCGTATCTCCTGCAACACTACAGATACAGACAGCACAGACTAACCCTTCCCCATTCCATGCACTGCCAACACCCTCTCCCCATCTAACATGGTCACTGACCATATCTCCTGCAACACTACAACTACAGACCGCACGGACTAACTCATCCCCAATCCATGCACTGCCACCACCCTTTCCCCATCTAACATGGTCACTGCCTGTATCTCCTGCAACACTACAAATACAGACAGCACAGACTAACTCATCCCCATTCCATGCATTGCCAACACCCTCTCCACATCTAACATGCTCACTGCACGTATCTCCTGCAACACTACAGATACAGACAGCACAGACTAACCCATCCCCATTCCATGCACTGCCAACACCCTCTCCCCATCTAATATGGTCACTGACCATATCTCCTGCAACACTACAACTACAGACCGCACGGACTAACTCATCCCAAATCCATGCACTGCCACCACCCTTTCCCCATCTAACATGGTCACTGCCTGTATCTCCTGCAACACTACAACTACAGACAGCACAGACCAACTCATCCCCATTCCATGCACTGCCAAAACCCTCTCCACATCTAACATGCTCACTGCACGTATCTCCTGCAACACTACAGATACAGACAGCACAGACTAACCCATCCCCATTCCATGCACTGCCAACACCCTCTCCCCAACTAACATGGTCACTGCATGTATCTCCTGCAACACTACAACTACAGACAGCAGGGACTAACTCATCCCCATTCCATGCACTGCCACCACTCTCTCCACATCTAACATGGTCACTGCCCGTATCTACTGCAACACTACAACCTACAGACAGCACAGACTAACTCATCCCCATTCCATGCACTGCCACCACCATCTCCCCATCTAACATGGTCACTAAGCCATATCTCCTGCAACACTACAACTGCAGACAGCACAGACTAACTCATCCCCATTCCATGCACTCCAACCACCATCTCCCCATCTAACATGGTCACTGCCCCTATCTCCTGCAACACTACAACTACAGACAGCACGGACTAACTCATCCCCATTCCATGCACTGCCACCACCCTCTCCACATCTAACATGGTCACTGCATGTATCTCCTGCAACACTACAACTGCAGACAGCAGGGACTAACTCATCCCCATTCCATGCACTGCCACCACCCTCTCCACATCTAACATGGTCACTGCATGTATCTCCTGCAACACTACAACTACAGACAGCACGGACTAACTCATCACCATTCCATGCGTTGCCAACACCCTCTCCCCATCTAACATGGTCACTGCCCCTATCTCCTGCAACACTACAACTACAGACGGCACAGACTAACCCATCCCCATTCCATGCACTGCCAACACCCTCTCCACATCTAACATGGTCACTGCCCGTATCTCCTGCAACACTACAATTACAGACAGCACGGACAAACTCATCCTCAATACATGCACTGCTACCACCCTCTCCACATCTAACATGGTCACTGCCCATATCTACTGCAACACTACAACTACAGACAGCACGGACTAACTCATCCCCATTCCATGCACTGCCAACACCCTCTCCTCATCTAACATGGTCACTGCCCCTATCTCCTGCAACACTACAACTACAGACAGCACGGACTAACTCATCCCCATTCCATGCACTGCCAACACCCTCTCCTCATCTAACATGGTCACTGCCCCTATCTCCTGCAACACTACATCTACAGACAGCAGGGACTAACATCCCCATTCCATGCACAGCCACCACCCTCTCCACATCTAACATGGTATCTGCATGTCTCTCCTGCAACACTACAACTACAGACAGCACGGACTAACTCATCCCCATTCCATGCATTGCCAACACCCTCTCCCCATCTAACATGGTCACTGCCCCTATCTCCTGCAACACTACAACTACAGACAGCACGGACTAACTCATCCCCATTCCATGCACTGCCAACACCCTCTCCTCATCTAACATGATCACTACCCCTATCTCCTGCAACACTACAACTGCAGACAGCACGGACTAACTCATCCCCATTCCATGCACTGCCAACACCCTCTCCACATCTAACATGGTCACTGCCCGTATCTCCTGCAACACTACAATTACAGACAGCACGGACAAACTCATCCTCAATCCATGCACTGCCACCACCCTCTCCACATCTAACATGGTCACTGCCCATATCTACTGCAACACTACAACTACAGACAGCACGGACTAACTCATCCCCATTCCATGCACTGCCAACACCCTCTCCTCATCTAACATGGTCACTGCCCATATCTACTACAACACTACAACTATAGACAGCACGGACTAACTCATCCTCAATCCATGCACTGCCACCACCCTCTCCACATCTAACATGGTCACTGCCCGTATCTCCTGCAACACTACAACTACAGACAGCACGGACTAACTCATCCCCATTCCATGCACTGCCACCACCCTCATCCCGATGTAACATGGTCACTGGCCCAACTACAGGCAGCACAGACTAACTCATCTCATTAGATGCACCGATCCCACCCTCTCCACACATGCAGGCCGCCTCCCTCTCTCTCTCAGACTGGTACCCGGAAGTTCCTGAAGTATGTGAAGCTGTAGTCAAAGGTTTTTTTGTGCGCTTCTCTGAGATGTTCCACCACTGTCTGCTGCTCCTCTGTCAGGCTGGTGAGGGGAGACGAGGCTGGTGACTGCGCTAACTTCTGCTTCTTCTTAATGAGAGAACGCCTGAGCCTCACCGCCTCGTCAGACATGATCACTGCAAGCAAAAGACAGAAGGTTACCAACATACATGGGGGCCTACCTTCCTCACCTATTCTACGTCACCTAAACGTGGCAGAGACAGATGAAGAACATTAGATTTTAATTCTCATCAATTCTGCATCTACAAGGGAATCACTATCTATAGGGAAGATTTGCTCATTGTTTTTGGCGCTCTATGTAGGCCCAGAGAAGTCATTATAACAAATAGAGTGTATAGTGCTATATGTTATGACAGGTCTTAAAAATATCTGTATTACAAATTACAAATTCCTGCATCAGTGTTATTAACTTTAAAAACAACAAATACTATGTAACACTCTTATGCGTTTCATCATAAGTAGTAACTTCTTCAGGGTTAGGTTTGCTTCCTCCTTTTCACAGCTGCTTATATATGATCTTATTATACAATCACGTGCCAATGAAGGTTTTTACATTTTTTGGCCACAATCGTCAACTGTTCAGCTTCATGAAATGAGGATCGTTGAGAAACCACCCTGCTCCGGTATCATCCTATTTATAATGACTCGGAGGAAAGAACTCTCAGGGGTCAGGGATAACCAGAAATTTCTGTAAGAACTCACGCTCCCTCTTCATCCCGAAGTCCAGGCATTTCTTCAGTCGGCAGGCCTGACAGTGTCGGCGGTTATTCTTGTTGATGACGCATGAGTTCTGGAAAGGGCAGCTGAGCCGCAAGTTCCGTTTAATTGTGCGCCTGGAAGACACAAGATCACATGACCTGCCTGAAATGGGGGGGAATGGATTGTCCGAAGTGTCAGATGGGCAGCCCAGACAATCATGTTATTGCCTGTTGCGCATCGGGAATACACATGGACAGCAGGCAGATGTAGGAACAGCTGTCATTATTGTAGCCTTATTATATCATATTATGGAACATGCTTCTGGCCAATATTGTGACAATGGGCCGAATTCCGAGTTACAAATAACCATTCTACAATACAAGGGGTGCAAATACATGTATAATGTCTGCATGCAGGGTAAATACTGACTGCTTCTGCATGTAGCCCACACATGCTGGGCAGCTTTATTCTCACACTGCAATGTAGATCTGAGCACGGACACGCACTCCCACACCTAACTCTCTGCATATGTTACATCAGCCCCCTGCAGTGCTGCATGGTGTTACCCAGGTGTTCAGTTACTGGATACTTCTGCATGTAGTCCACACATGCTGGCAGCTTTATTCTCACACTGCAATGTAGATCTGAGCTAGGACATGCCCCTCCCACATCTAACTCTCTGCACATGTTACAACTGCCCCCCTGCAGTGCAGGATGGTGTTACCCAGGGGCACCGTTACTGGCTGCTTCTGCGTGTAGCCCACACATGCTGGGCAGCTTTATCCTCACACTGCAATGTAGCTCTGAGCTATGACACGTCCCTCCCACACCTAACTCTCTGCACGTTACATCTGCCCCCCCTGCAGTGCAGCATTATGTTACCCAGGTGCTCAGTTACTGGCTGCTTCTGCATGTAGCCCACACATGCTGGGCAACTTTATTCTCACACTGCAATGTAGCTCTGAGCTAGGACACGCCCCTCCCACACCTAACTCTCTGCACATGTTACATCTGCCCCCTGCAGTGCAGCAAGGTGTACCCAGGTGCTCAGTTACTGGCTGCTTCTGCATGCAGTCCACACATGCTGGGCAGCTTTATTCTCACACTGCAATGCAGCTCTGAGCTAGGACACGCCTCTCCCACACCTAACTCTCTGCACATGTTACATCTGCCCTCTGCAGTGCAGCATGGTGTTACCCAGGTGCTCAGTTACTGGCTGCTTCTGCATGTAGCCCACACATGCTGGGCAGCTTTATTCTCACACTGCAATGTAGATCCGAGCTAGGACACACCCCTCCCACACCTAACTCTCTGCACATGTTACATCTGCCCCCCTGCGGTGCAGCAGGGCCAGCCCTAGGCATAGGCAAACTAGGCAATTGCCTAGGGCATCTGGTATGCACAAGCAGCTTCTGCTGATTAAAATGATATGCGGCATGCCTATATTCTGTGTGCAGCATTTCATATGCAGATACAGCCGCAGTCTCACACAGTATATAGGCATGCTGCATATCATTTTAATCAGCAGAAGATGCTTGTGCATCCTAGCCACATAGCAATGCAAATAAGATGCATTTCCGTAAAAAAATAAGCACCGGCCATTAGCAGAGCTGCCAGCTGACTCACGCCAGGAACTGTGTGTGTCATTATGTGTATACGGTCATTAATAATGTGTAACATATGTGTAAGGTGCACTATGTGTGTCATTACGTGTATAAGGGCACTAATAATGTGCGGCATGTGTGTAAGGGAAATTATGTTTATAAGGACATTAATAAGGGTTGGCATAATGTGTAAGGCGCATTATGTTTATAAGGACATTAATAATGTGTGTCATATGTGTAAGGGGCATTACTGTGTGGTATTATGTGTATAAATGCATTACCAATGTGTGGTATTATGTGTATAAGGTGCTCTACTGTGTGGCGTAACGTATAGAAAGGGCACTACTGTGTGGTGTAATAGGAATAAGGAGAAATATGGTGTGGTGTAATGTGAATAAGGAGCAATATGGTGTGTTGTAATGTGAATAAGGAGCAATATGGTGTGGTGTAATGTGAATAAGGGGCAATATGGTGTGGTGTAATGTGAATAAAGAGCAATATGGTGTGGTGTAATGTGAATAAAGAGCAATATGGTGTAGTGTAATGTGAATAAGGAGCAATATGGTGTGGTGTAATGTGAATAAGGAGCAATATGGTGTGGTGTAATGTGAATAAGGAGCAATATGGTGTGGTGTAATGTGAATAAGGAGCAATATGGTGTGGTGTAATGTGAATAAGGAGCAATATGGTGTGGTGTAATGTGAATAAGGAGCAATATGGTGTGGTGTAATGTGAATAAGGAGCAATATGGTGTGGTGTAATGAGAATAAAGAGCAATATGGTGTGGTGTAATGTGAATAAGGAGCAATATGGTGTGGTGTAATGTGAATAAGGAGCAATATGGTGTGGTGTAATGTGAATAAGGAGCAATATGGTGTGTTGTAATGTGAATAAGGAGCAATATGGTGTGGTGTAATGTGAATAAGGAGCAATATGGTGTGGTGTAATGTGAATAAAGAGCAATATGGTGTGGTGTAATGTGAATAAGGAGCAATAGGATGTGGTGTAATGTGAATAAGGAGCAATAGGGTGTGGTGTAATGTGAATAAGGAGCAATTCAGTATGATGTTATGTGAATAAGGGGCACTACTGTGAGAAGTAATGTATATAAGGTAAAGTGGTACTACACTCTGATGTAATGTGAATAAGGGACACTATCACATGATAAAACGTGAATAAAGTTGCACTACTCTGAGGCATAATTTGAATTGGGGGTACTATTGTGTGGCCATGCCCCTTGCCAGCAAAAACACATACCTTTTTGGGCTGTGCGCCGAATGTGCGAACTGTTCTTATTTAAATTACAGGGGGTAGAAAAACAAAGAAAAAAGGACTGCTATGGGTGAGGGGTGATGGTGCTGGGAAAGAGGTGCAAGGTCAGAGGCGGAACCAGCAGTGGTGCTAGGGGGCACCAGCCAAAATCTTGCCTAGGGCATCATATTGGTTAGGGCCGGCTCTGCCTGCAGAGCAGCATGGCGTTACACATGGCTGCGAGTAATTTGCGGTTATCTGAAATCAATGAATTTTTAACTATTTAACAAACAATTCAAATATTTCTAGACCTGTTACTATATTCTACAGTACAATCTCTAAGTCCCAGTAACACATGGTGGAGCAGAATGGGATGTAAGTGGCAATACGGACTGGTCCTGTGGTTTTCATCATACTGCGCATGCACCAAATAAATAGAAGTCGGCGCCATTGAATGCGCCGTGAAACCACTGGGCGGCATAGGCTGACACATGCATACACGGGGCGGATTCTGGTATTTGCAGTGAAAGTGTGCGTGAACCGGGCGTAGTGATGATGGAAGCACTGACTAGGAACTCAAGGGGCCCTGGAACGTATTCCGGCTCCACGCGTAAGCCAGTCAGGATTCGCCCCAATGGGTCACAGGGTGGGCAAAGCACGACCAATGAGAAAGACGCTGATCTAAAAGAATGGCCTTCCCGTTGTGTACAGCGCATTATGCTCTCTCGCAGTAAAGGACGCCAGACGGGAACACTAGGATCTGGTGACCGGACTGCAATTCCGGAGTCTCCTATTTGTAGGACATGTACCCCCAGTGCAGAGACGCAGCGGCTGCTAACAACGGTAACACAGACCGAGGAAGAGCCCTCTACCGGCTGGGAAACGCTGCTCTGTGTGTGCAGAGCCGGACAGAGCATTCAATACTCGCAGGGCTCCGCAACAAGGACTCCTGTGAGAGAATGCTGGGAACGGAACTAATAAGGGCCCGGGGCCCAAATGTATTGAGCTGTAACAAGAGATAAAGTGGAGACGGATAAAGAGAGATAAAGTAGCAGCCAATCAGCTCCCGTCACGTCACAGGCTGCGTTTGAAAAATGACAGTGACTGGCTGATACTTTATCTCTCTTCCGTCTACACTATCACTTTTTAAGACTTAATATATTTGGGCCAAGGGGACCCGTAGAATAGCAGAGTCAGATGGGAGCATTTCCCAGGTAACCTTTAGCTCAGCCTCCAATACCTCACAGACTGTCCTCCATTTCACTTCAATGGGATTCTCAAAAAGAAATAAAAAAAGGCACACACCTCTCCCCTCCCCCACCACGCTACACCTGGCTGCCGATTACCTCTGTATGACCAGGCTCCTGTGCAGCATAATCAGCTCCGTCCCCCAGCAGACCCTTGCACCTTCCTTCCCCCAGCCTTATGCAGCCTTCCCAGACAGCGGCCTTGCTGAGTGACCTCCGTACCCCTGTACGATACCCGTCTTACCCTTGGAGAAACAACAACACCTGATAAAGGGAAGGCCGGTCACAGGTGAGGCTGCCCTGCCATACGTGGTGCACACAGCTGACACCGATGCCCTAGCAGCACCGTCAGGGTAAATCTCTCCGTCCCCTCAATGTCAGGTCTCGCCCCTCTGTCTGCAATGGGGACCATTTAGAATTGATAAGATTTTTGGTGCTAACGCTAAACTCCAGGGGAAGAATTTGATCAACCTGCAGATCTGCGCGCTCTAAAGCCGCCGCATGCGCCTTTCAGTAACATGGTACAAATCCAGCATTTATCATACACAATGCTCATTAATAACACGCCCGGTGTGCGTTCTGAGTGGTGAGGTATGGTAGTAACGCATCTCGTCTATCAGTGGCGGAAGTCGCACGCTTTGTACACCTGCCGTCTGATCAAACCAGAACACGCAATGTGCTATAATCAGTACTATCTGCAAAATAAACGTCATTTCCCTATAGGAATCCATCCTCCGGACGCCACTATAAAATCCTTCTCCAAATGTGAAGGTCGGCAATATATAGTAGGTGATTTGTTACAAGGTAAAGGGGGGAATTCAGGTTTGTTAGCAAACCAAAAGAAAGCACACTAGTGAGCAGAACCATGCTGCACTGCAGGGGGGGGGGGGGGGGGGGGCAGATGTAACATGTGCAGTGCAGGTGGGGCAGATGTAACATGTGCAGTGCAGGTGGGGCAGTTGTAACATGTGCAGAGAACGTTAGATTTGGGTGGGTTATATTCAGAGCCGGCCCTAACCAATATGATGCCCTAGGCAAGATTTTGGCTGGTGCCCCCTAGCACCGCCACTGGTTCTGCAGGAGATGCCTGGCATGAGTCAGATGGCAGCTCTGCTAACGTCGGGTGCCTTTTGTTTATGAAAATGCATCATATTATTTGCATTACTATGTGGCTAGGATGCACAAGCAGCTTCTGCTGATTAAAATGATATGCAGCATGCCTATATTCTGTGTGCAACTGCGGCTGTATCTGCATATGAAATGCTATAGTACAGTGATTTTCAGGAATACACTGTAACATAGCATTTCGTATGCAGATACAGCCGCAGTCACACACAGAATATAGGCATGCCGCATATCATTTTAATCAGCAGAAGCTGCTGGTGCCCCTAAGCATACCAAATGCCCTAGGCAATTGCCTAGTTTGCCTATGCCTAAGGCCGTCTCTGGTTATATTGTTTCTGTGCAGGGTAAATACTGGCTGCTTTATTTCTACACTGCAATTTAGATTTCAGTTTTTACACACCCCACCCAAATCTAACTCTCTTTGCACATTTTACATCTGCCCCACCTGCACTTCACATGGTTTTGCCCATTAGAGAGCTTTTTGTACTTTGCTAACAAACCTGAATAAGACCCAAAAACCACTCTGAGCGCCTGAATCAGGGAAGGATGCAGGGGGGTGATTCCGAGTTGTTCGCTCGCTAGCTGCTTTTAGCTGCATTGCACACGCTAAGCCGCCGCCCTCTGGGAGTGAATCTTAGCTTAGCAGAATTGCGATTAAATAATTCTTAGCAGTTTCTGAGTAGCTCCAGACTTACTCCTACACTGCGATCACCTCAGTCAGTTTCATTCCTGGTTTGACGTCACAAAAGCGCCCTGCGTTCGGCCAGACACTCCCCCGTTTCTCCAGACACTCCCGCGTTCTATCCTGGCACACCTGCGTTTTTCCGCACACTCCCATAAAACGTCCAGTTTCCGCCCAGAAATACCCACATCCTGTCAATCACACTCCGATCACTTCAACGATGGAAATTCGTTCGTACATGAGTAAATCTACTAAGTTTTGAGCTAAAATACTTACCGCATGCGCACTGCGTACCATTCGCATGCGCGTTTTTGCCTTAATCGCTCAGTTGCAAAAATCGTCAACGAGCGAACAACTCGGAATGACCCTCGCAGTGACGGTGTGCAGCAGCTGACCTATGTCTGTTGTGCATCCATATTTTCTGTGCACGGAATCGCACGCAGGGTGTGAGAATTATAGTGGGTGATCCTGGGAGGTAACAGGGGTGTGTGGTGAAACTGACGCCCGCATGTCGACCGGTATCCGTTCACATGGTCGACCATGTTATGGTCGACAGTCATTAGGTTGACCACTATTGGTCGACATTGACATGGTCGACATGGACACATGGTCGACACATGAAAATGGTCGACACATGAAAAGTCGACACATTAAAAGGTCGGCATGAGTTTTTTTACTTTTTTTTCTTTTGGGGAACTTTTCCATACTTTACGATCCACATGGACTACGATTGGAACAGTAATCTGTGCCGAGCGAAGCGGTAGCGGAGCGAAGGCACCATGCCCGAAGCATGGCGAGCGAAGCGAGCCATGCGAGGGGACGCGGTGCACTAATTGGGGTTCCCAGTCACTTTACGCAAAAAAACGTCACAAAAAAAGTAAAAAAACTCATGTCGACCATTTCATATGTCGACCTTTCATGTGTCGACCATTTTCATGTGTCGACCATGTGTCCATGTCAATGTCGACCAATAGTGGTCGACCTAATGACTGTCGACCATAACATGGTCGACCATTCATACCGGAGCCATGTCGCCCACAGAGAAACTGCACCTGCCACAGGACTTGGGGGAAGTTTCAGTGGTGCTCCATGTTTAAATCCGCAGTGATGTACAGTAAATGCGCCGTCTTACACGCTGCAAGTGGGCATTCCCATGGTCTACGATCGGATGCGTCTGCATCCATCTTTGAATTGGGCTCGGAGCGTGAGTATAATGGCAGCCATTCACTGACACAACAGAAGAGGCGGTGCGGCTGTATGGAATCCCACGCTCTCACATGTAATGATTTCTCAGAAGTGCTCGTTACTTCCATTATGCGGCATTAATGCACCTTATGCAGGTGCTCTCAGGCCCTCATAGAATGGAGTCTCTATGGTCACCTTGGCAACCAGCGTCCTCCATGTTGTGCCCACCCTCTGACTGACTCACTTATGGCTGCTCAATGCCTCACGACATCCTCTTCACGGGCTAATTGGACCAGGTCGTGATATCTGAGGCACAATAGCATTGGAGAGCCGTCTGCCTAGCAACCTAACGGAGAAAACACGGATTGTGCCCCCCCCCCCACCCCCAACAGAACCTTATTCTATTACTGGTTACCAAGGTTTCCTTCCAGGAGCTGTGGAGGTCACATGCACAGGGCGGTGGCCTGGGCTGTCATTACCTCAGGGACACAGCCCTGATGTGTGAGGAGACTGTGACATTACCACAGGACAGTACTCTCCGCAGTCACGCAGCTCCTCTAATAGGGTGTAATTATATCTGCCTGGTGCCTAATTACTGTAACCGTGTAAACGAGCAGCGAGGGCTGACTGGAACTCTACACCTAGGGCCCAACACAGAGGTGGACGCAAATAACGTACATCTACTGTGATCCCATCGCTAATGAATTCCTGCGCAGTGCGACAGGCACAAGCGCAGTACAAAAAAAAATAATCTGTCAACTGCGCAAACTTTGGCACTGCGTCCCTCTTGGAATCAGGCGCTCCGTGACACGCGCAGATTAAGGGCGTGATTAGGAGTTGCGTGCAGTCGCAGCTGCGTCTTTTTCCAGAAACAGTGTCTGTGACTTTACACAAATGCCACGACCGATTATCAGCCCGGTGAGATGCCCACTGCAGCCGCGCTATACACGTACCCTAGGGCAGATGCAGTAACTGACTACACCCTGCCCGCATCTGGTTATCCACCCCATTACCTCAGGAACGCCCACCGATAAGCTAAGTCTCTCCGCCTGAAAACAGGGGGTGCTTGGGCGAGACACTGCCACCACCTGCCCCCTGCATCAGCCCCTCTGAGTCTGCCCCGCCTGCCCCCTGCACCAGGCCCTCAGTGTCTGCCACCACCTGCCCCAGGGCCTCAGTGTCTGCCACCGCCAGCCCCCTGCACCAGGCCCTCATTGTCTGCCACCGCCTGCCTCCTGCACCAGGCCCTCATTGTCTGCCACCGCCTGCCCCCTGCACCGGGCCCTCATTGTCTGCCACCGCCTGCCCCCTGCACCGGGCCCTCATTGTCTGCCACCGCCTGCCCCCTGCACCGGGCCCTCATTGTCTGCCACCGCCTGCCTCCTGCACCAGGCCCTCATTGTCTGCCACCGCCTGCCCCCTGCACCAGGCCCTCATTGTCTGCCACCGCCTGCCTCCTGCACCAGGCCCTCATTGTCTGCCACCGCCTGCCCCCTGCACCGGGCCCTCATTGTCTGCCACCGCCTGCCCCCTGCACCAGACCCCCAGTGTCTGCCACCGCCTGCCTCCTGCACCAGGCCCTCATTGTCTGCCACCGCCTGCCCCCTGCACCGGGCCCTCATTGTCTGCCACCGCCTGCCCCAGGCCCTCATTGTCTGCCACCGCCTGCCCCCTGCACCGGGCCCTCATTGTCTGCCACCGCCTGCCTCCTGCACCAGGCCCTCATTGTCTGCCACCACCTGCCCCCTGCACCAGGCCCTCATTGTCTGCCACCGCCTGCCCCCTGCACCGGGCCCTCATTGTCTGCCACCGCCTGCCCCCTGCACCAGGCCCCCAGAGTCTGCCACCGCCTGCCTCCTGCACCAGGCCCTCAGTATCTGCCCCCCGCCGGCCCCCTGCACCAGGCCCTCAGTATCTGCCCCCTGCACCAGGCCCTCAGTATCTGCCCCCGCCTGTGCTTTAGGGCAAGATGTAGAAATTGAGAGAAACGGACTACATCACGGCCGCTTAATTAACGGGTTACCCAGCGAATGTGATCAGTTTCCTGTGATTGGTGGGAAGGGGCCAGCTGTGAATAATGAAGCCGGATATCGCGTGTCAGTATATCGCACGTTACCAGTGTAGCGTCAGCGCAGATCTACTGTGTGTCCAGGACATTGGGGCAGGGGTATATAGGCTGGGGATGGGATAAAGAAGTGATAAGTGATCATCCGCTCCTGTCACTAGTCCAACCCGTAATGATTGGCTGGTGCGTTATCACCTAGCGCTTATCACTTCTTTATCACTTCTCCAGGCTTAATACATCCGCCCCATAGTCAGAGGAAACAAATGTAATTAGAAGAGAAATACCCCGATACTGGGCACAGATACCCCGGCCAATATGCCAAGTCTCACACTTGATACACTGGCACAGAAGCTTCATGTTCCCCGGGTATCAGTGACGGCATTGAGTAACCCTTCGTTACTGAGTAGCCCACCGGGCATTGGACCAGAACCTTTCTGCACATCAGTCACTCAGGAACGTTTCCCGTCACACACTGGGCAGACCGTCAGCAGCAGGACACAGGAGGGACCATGAATCAGGCAGAGGTTAGAGCAGTCCTCTAGGGAAACCTGTGACCAGCATTACACCTTCTATAAGCATTGTGCCCACTGGGCACTCAGGGCATGGCACAGCCCTACGGACAGACGGGCAAAGTCACCTTTATCCCTGTACTCCTCAGAAAAGTTAGGGGTCGTTAGACGCAGCTCCATCAGGACCTATGTGGAGAAGACACGCTGAGGACCTGGTCTGAGTGCCCGGTGTACTAGTCTTCTGCTCACGGGCCTACCGTCCTAAAGCTATTACCGGGATGCCCAGTGTCAGCGCCAGGATCTGGTTGGCGTTAACACCCGGCTAGTTAGACTTACCTGAAGAATCCCTTACAGCCTTCACAGGACATGACGTTGAAATGATAGCCCGTGGCTCTGTCCCCACACACTCGGCAGACCTTGGGCTCTCCGTCCTCTTCTTCATCATCAACTGTTCCGCAGCTGTTCGAGGCATCTTCCTCCTCCTCCTCCTCGTCTTCCTCCAATACGAAGGTTTTCTGGACCTTGGACATGGCTTAATCACGAAGGCCTGACCCCTGAGAACAGCCACTTCTTGTACAGAGAGACCAGCTCCGTGAGCGGTCAGGGGCGCTGCAACTGCAAGACATAAGGGCAGTGTGTTAGTAGAGGTTCCTCATAGAAATTCCTAGGACGCGCTATAGAAGAGACGGTGACAGCGATATGGAATGCGGCTTCAGGGTATTTATTAAGGGCTAGATGCCGGGACACAGGCTCCGATAGGAGGCCGTCCCAGCGTAAAGCGATAGCCAATGGTACAGCTTTACTTCCGCGTCATTCCACGGTCACCTACGTTACAGTCACATTTAGGCTGGAAAAGAAATCTTCTGATTACACGATAAATAGAAACCGGTCATGTGACATTACTTGGCGCGGGAATCTACTGCTTTACAGTAAACGCTGCAACGGATTATAGGATACAACGCTGCGTGTGACATGTCTCAGGCTCCCTCTCTGTCAGCCCCCCCACCCATGACGCATGCGGCGGCCAACATCCGCTCGTGCACAATGGCTGCCGGGGACCCGAACACGGAAGAAGTGTGATGGAGTTACGTTATAACACCGCGTCCAGCTCTTCACCAGGATGGGCCCTTATCGAGCATTTATAATGCCCCATGGACTCAAACAGCTCTCACTTACTAATGAAATAATGTGCCGGCACCTGCGTCGGCAGTTTAGCGGTTCCATCACTACATCTTGGAAAGGAGGTGTTCTATCAGTAACACAGTCCTCTCCTGGCTGTGGTTCATGCCTGTGAGCAGTATACACACAAGCCTGGTGATATCACTTATCTTACAGGGAGAACGTCACATATCTAAGAGGAAAATATACAAGCATCGATCTGCATGTGGGGGAGCAGACGGAGACTATCCAGACTACCTCCTACCCACCGACACAAAGAAAAGAACAGCTCAATCGTGGATGCACTGGGGTGACAATAAAAAGTTCAATCTTTATTGGTATACATTAACATTTTTTTGCATAATGTGAAATAAGGTGAAATTTACAAAACAAAAAAATAATAAAGGGTGAGATTATAATAAAAGGTATATTAAAACAGAATTAAATGGTCAAAGCTACTATAATACACTGTGGTAATATCTCCTTACAAGTGTTTCCTATATATTCCACAGAGTTCTTGCAAAATCAATAAAAAGTGGACCCTCTATGCCTACGCTGTTACCCTATATACTATAATGATAATGTTCATCGATACTGTATAAATATAGGTACCGGATATTCCCCAATATTAGTGCGGTCCTCTTGTATTATATTTCATAGGACAGAGAGCCTTTATGTGCTGCACGCTGTAATGGATAGTCACGTAAGAGCTTGGTGACTACCCTTTATAAATCTTTATGCCCCTCCTAGTTATTATAACTGTCGAAGTCAAAAATATTAGCACGTGACCCCAGTATAACAAATAAGGGGCCCTGATACACTCATTATCACAGAGGAATACACCACATACAATCTCCAAACAGATGGGTCGCTGTGCGCGAGCATACACAGCGATATATGGTAGCACACGCATTCACACAGACAAGCCACAAAGATATATTCAACACATATTTCATACCACACATAAATTAAACATGTCAAGCACCAGACATTATAATGTATTTATATAATAGAGTTTAACATCCCATATATATGCATTATTGGAACGGAACAAGATAAAATAAGAATTTACTTACCGATAATTCTATTTCTCATAGTCCGTAGTGGATGCTGGGAACTCCGTAAGGACCATGGGGAATAGCGGCTCCGCAGGAGACTGGGCACAAAAGTAAAAGCTTTAGGACTAGCTGGTGTGCACTGGCTCCTCCCCCCATGACCCTCCTCCAAGCCTCAGTTAGGATACTGTGCCCGGACGAGCGTACACAATAAGGAAGGATTTTGAATCCCGGATAAGACTCTTACCAGCCACACCGTACAACTTGTGATCTGAACCCAGTTAACAGCATGATAACAGAGGAGCCTCTGAAAAGATGGCTCACAACAACAATAACCCGATTTTTGTAACAATAACTATGTACAAGTAATGCAGACAATCCGCACTTGGGATGGGCGCCCAGCATCCACTACGGACTATGAGAAATAGAATTATCGGTAAGTAAATTCTTATTTTCTCTGACGTCCTAGTGGATGCTGGGAACTCCGTAAGGACCATGGGGATTATACCAAAGCTCCCAAACGGGCGGGAGAGTGCGGATGACTCTGCAGCACCGAATGAGAGAACTCCAGGTCCTCCTCAGCCAGGGTATCAAATTTGTAGAATTTAGCAAACGTGTTTGCCCCTGACCAAGTAGCTGCTCGGCAAAGTTGTAAAGCCGAGACCCCTCGGGCAGCCGCCCAAGATGAGCCCACTTTCCTTGTGGAATGGGCTTTTACAGATTTTGGCTGTGGCAGGCCTGCCACAGAATGTGCAAGCTGAATTGTACTACAAATCCAACGAGCAATCGTCTGCTTAGAAGCAGGAGCACCCAGCTTGTTGGGTGCATACAGGATAAACAGCGAGTCAGATTTTCTGACTCCAGCCGTCCTGGAAACATATATTTTCAGGGCCCTGACTACGTCCAGCAACTTGGAGTCCTCCAAGTCCCTAGTAGCCGCAGGTACCACAATAGGCTGGTTCAAGTGAAACGCTGAAACCACCTTAGGGAGAAATTGAGGACGAGTCCTCAATTCTGCCCTGTCCGTATGAAAAATTAGGTAAGGCCTTTTATAGGATAAAGCCGCCAATTCTGAGACACGCCTGGCTGACACCAGGGCTAACAGCATTACCACTTTCCATGTGAGATATTTTAAGTCCACAGTGGTGAGTGGTTCAAACCAATGTGATTTTAGGAACCCCAAAACTACATTGAGATCCCAAGGTGCCACTGGAGGCACAAAAGGAGGCTGTATATGCAGTACCCCCTTGACAAACGTCTGAACTTCAGGAACTGAAGCCAGTTCTTTCTGGAAGAAAATCGACAGGGCCGAAATTTGAACCTTAAATGGACCCTAATTTTAGGCCCATAGACAGTCCTGTTTGCAGGAAATGCAGGAAACGACCCAGTTGAAATTCCTCTGTAGGGGCCTTCCTGGCCTCACACCACGCAACATATTTATGCCAAATACGGTGATAATGTTGCACGGTTACATCCTTCCTGGCTTTGATCAGGGTAGGGATGACTTCATCCGGAATGCCTTTTTCCTTCAGGATCCGGCGTTCAACCGCCATGCCGTCAAACGCAGCCGCGGTAAGTCTTGGAACAGACAGGGTCCCTGCTGGAGCAGGTCCTTTCTCAGAGGTAGAGGCCACGGGTCCTCCGTGAGCATCTCTTGAAGTTCCGGGTACCAAGTCCTTCTTGGCCAATCCGGAGCCACGAGTATAGTCCTTACTCCTCTCCTTCTTATGATTCTCAGTACCTTGGGTATGAGAGGCAGAGGAGGGAACACATACACTGACTGGTACACCCACGGTGTTACCAGAGCGTCCACAGCTATTGCCTGAGGGTCCCTTGACCTGGCACAATATCTGTCTAGTTTTTTGTTGAGGCGGGACGCCATCATGTCCACCTTTGGTTTTTCCCAACGGTTCACAATCATGTGGAAGACTTCTGGGTGAAGTCCCCACTCCCCCGGGTGGAGGTCGTGTCTGCTGAGGAAGTCTGCTTCCCAGTTGTCCACTCCCGGAATGAACACTGCTAACAGTGCTATCACATGATTTTCCGCCCAGCGAAGAATCCTTACAACTTCTGCCATTGCCCTCCTGCTTCTTGTGCCGCCCTGTCTGTTTACGTGGGCGACTGCCGTGATGTTGTCCGACTGGATCAACACCGGCTGACCCTGAAGCAGAAGCCTTGCTTGACTTAGGGCATTGTAAATGGCCCTTAGTTCCAGGATATTTATGTGAAATGACATTTCCATGCTTGACCACAAGCCCTGGAAATTTCTTCCCTGTGTGACTGCTCCCCAGCCTCTCAGGCTGGCATCCGTGGTCACCAGGACCCAGTCCTGAATGCCGAATCTGCGGCCCTCTAGAAGATGAGCACTCTGCAACCACCACAGGAGAGACACCCTTGTCCTTGGAGACAGGGTTATCCGCTGATGCATCTGAAGATGCGATCCGGACCATTTGTCCAGCAGATCCCACTGAAAAGTTCTTGCGTGGAATCTGCCGAATGGAATCGCTTCGTAAGAAGCCACCATTTTTCCCAGGACCCTTGTGCATTGATGCACTGACACTTGGCCTGGTTTTAGGAGGTTCCTGACTAGCTCGGATAACTCCCTGGCTTTCTCCTCCGGGAGACACACCTTTTTCTGGACTGTGTCCAGAATCATCCCTAGGAACAGCAGACGTGTCGTCGGAATCAGCTGCGATTTTGGAATATTTAGAATCCACCCGTGCTGTCGTAGTACTACTTGAGATAGTGCTACTCCGACCTCTAACTGTTCCCTGGACCTTGCCCTTATCAGGAGATCGTCCAAGTAAGGGATAATTAAGACGCCTTTTCTTCAAAGAAGAATCATTATTTCGGCCATTACCTTGGTAAAGACCCAGGGTGCCGTGGACAATCCAAACGGCAGCGTCTGAAACTGATAGTGACAGTTCTGTACCACAAACCTGAGGTACCCTTGGTGAGAAGGGCAAATTGGGACATGGAGGTAAGCATCCTTGATGTCCAGAGACACCATATAGTCCCCTTCTTCCAGGTTCGCTATCACTGCTCTGAGTGACTCCATCTTGAATTTGAACCTTTGTATGTAAGTGTTCAATGATTTCAGATTTAAAATAGGTCTCACCGAGCCGTCTGGCTTCGGTACCACAAACAGCGTGGAATAATACCCCTTTCCCTGTTGTAGGAGGGGTACCTTGATTATCACCTGCTGGGAATACAGCTTGTGAATGGCTTCCAATACCGCCTCCCTGTTGGAGGGAGACGTTGGTAAAGCAGACTTCAAGAACCGGCGAGGGGGAGACGTCTCGAATTCCAATTTGTACCCCTGAGATACTACCTGCAGGATCCAGGGGTCCACTTGCGAGTGAGCCCACTGCGCGCTGAAATTCTTGAGACGACCCCCCACCGTACCTGAGTCCGCTTGTAAGGCCCCAGCGTCATGCTGAGGACTTGGCAGAAGCGGGGGAGGGCTTCTGTTCCTGGGAAGAGGCTGCCTGCTGCAGTCTTTTTCCCCTTCCTCTGCCCCGGGGCAGATATGAGTGGCCTTTTGCCCGCTTGCCCTTATGGGGACGAAAGGACTGAGCCTGAAAAGACGGTGTCTTTTTCTGCTGAGAGGTGACCTGGGGTAAAAAGGTGGATTTCCCAGCCGTTGCCGTGGCCACCAGGTCCGATAGACCGACCCCAAATAACTCCTCCCCTTTATACGGCAATACTTCCATATGCCGTTTGGAATCCGCATCACCTGACCACTGTCGCGTCCATAACCCTCTTCTGGCAGAAATGGACAGCGCACTTACTCTTGATGCCAGAGTGCAAATATCCCTCTGTGCATCTCGCATATATAGAAATGCATCCTTTAAATGCTCTATAGTCAATAATATACTGTCCCTGTCCAGGGTATCAATATTTTCAGTCAGGGAATCCGACCAAGCCAGCCCCGCACTGCACATCCAGGCTGAGGCGATTGCTGGTCGCAGTATAACACCAGTATGTGTGTATATACTTTTTAGGATATTTTCCAGCTTCCTATCAGCTGGCTCTTTGAGGGCGGCCGTATCAGGAGACGGTAACGCCACTTGTTTTGATAAGCGTGTGAGCGCCTTATCTACCCTAGGGGGTGTTTTTTATCGGGGGAAACCCACGCTTCATCACACACCTCATTTAATTCATCTGATTCAGGAAAAACTACGGGTAGTTTTTTCACACCCCACATAACACCCTTTTTTGTGGTACTTGTAGTATCAGAAATGTTCAAAACCTCCTTCATTGCCGTGATCATGTAACGTGTGGCCCTACTGGAAAATACGTTTGTTTCCTCACCGTCGACACTGGAGTCAGTGTCCGTGTCTGGGTCTGTGTCGACCATCTGAGGTAACGGGCGCTTTAGAGCCCCTGACGGTGTTTGAGACGCCTGGACAGATATTAACTATTTTTCCGGCTGTCTCATGTCGTCAACAGTCTTTTGTAAAGTGCTGACGCTATCACGTAATTCCTTCCATAAGACCATCCAGTCAGGTGTCGACTCCCTAGGGGGTGACATCACTATTACAGGCATTTTCCTCCTCATACATGTCGACACAACGTACTGACACACAGCACACACACAGGGAATGCTCTGATAGAGGACAGGACCCCACTAGCCCTTTGGGGAGACAGAGGGAGAGTTTGCCAGCACACACCAGAGCGCTATATATATACAGGGATAACCTTATATAAGTGTTTTTCCCTTATATAGCTGCTGTATTTATTAATCTGCCAAATTAGTGCCCCCCCTCTCTTGTTTTACCCTGTTTCTGTAGTGCAGGACTGCAGGGGAGAGCCAGGGAGCTTCCCTCCAACGGAGCTGTGAGGGAAAATGGCGCTTGTGTGCTGAGGAGATAGGCTCCGCCCCCTTCTCGGCGGCCTTTCTCCCGCTTTTTTAAGGAAAAACTGGCAGGGGTTAAATGCATCCATATAGCCCAGGAGCTATATGTGATGTATTTTTAGCCATCTAAGGTGTTTTTATTGCGTCTCAGGGCGCCCCCCCCCCAGCGCCCTGCACCCTCAGTGACCGGAGTGTGAAGTGTGCTGAGAGCAATGGCGCACAGCTGCGGTGCTGTGCGCTACCTTATTGAAGACAGGACGTCTTCTGCCGCCGATTTTCCGGACCTCTTCTGTCTTCTGGCTCTGTAAGGGGGCCGGCGGCGCGGCTCTGGGACCCATCCATGGCTGGGCCTGTGATCGTCCCTCTGGAGCTAATGTCCAGTAGCCTAAGAAGCCCAATCCACTCTGCACGCAGGTGAGTTCGCTTCTTCTCCCCTTAGTCCCTCGGTGCAGTGAGCCTGTTGCCAGCAGGACTCACTGAAAATAAAAAACCTAATTTAAACTTTTACTCTAAGCAGCTCAGGAGAGCCACCTAGTATGCACCCTTCTCGTTCGGGCACAAAAATCTAACTGAGGCTTGGAGGAGGGTCATAGGGGGAGGAGCCAGTGCACACCAGGTAGTCATAAAGCTTTTACTTTTGTGCCCAGTCTCCTGCGGAGCCGCTATTCCCCATGGTCCTTACGGAGTTCCCAGCATCCACTAGGACGTCAGAGAAACATGTCATGAGTGGTGTCAAAATGATCAGGGGAATGAGTGTATTGGTTTGATGGCAGTGGGTAGGTTGTAGCACATTGCAATGATTAGAATGTGGCTTCATATTCATACATTCAATCATAACTAAAGTGAACAAATAACTTCCTGAAAGAAACCAGTGGCTAATCCCTATGATGGCATCTTCAAGGCTGGACGTTGCTTACATATGAACTGACCAATGACACATCATGAATGAGAGATCTCCCTCCCCTGGACTAATAACAGAAGACTCAGTCCCAGACATGTACTTCCTCCAATACACAGTATATAGGTCAGGCATGTCCAAACTGTGGCCCTCCAGCTGTTATGAAACTACATATCCCAGCATGCCCTGACACAGTTTTGCTGTCAGAGAATGCTAAAGCAGTGTCAGGGCATGCTGGGATGTGTAGTTTCTCAACAGCTGGAGGGCCGCAGTTTGGACATGCCTGATATAGGTATTTCCCCTCACCCAGGAAGTTATGTTTTTTGTTGCTGTTGGTGCAGATTCTAAAAGATGGAGAGGACTGTGCATTGAGGGACAGGGTGAAGTATGCTGGCTGTGATTGATCCTTATGTAACTACAACTGCTTCTTGTGTAATTGTAACTCTGTAACCATATATATACTGTACATATGTTATATTGTATGCATACCCTTTTAATATCAAATATATACATCTCTGAGCGTTGGACCTCAGTAATACAATGTGTGCGAGTGCTTGTTTTCTCTTAAGGGATGTAGTGTTTGCGACGTACAGCGCACTTTTATCGTATATGGTAATAAAATGCGCCGTGAGTCCGCAGCATATATTAACACTGGCATTCTAAATATTTATTAGAAATAAATCAGAATTTACATAACTCATACATGGGATGTACCTACAATCATGAACATAGTCCGGACTGACCATGGGGGTCATTCCGAGTTGATCGTAGCTGTGCTAAATTTAGCACAGCTACGATCGTTAACTCAGACATGCGGGGGGAACGCATAGCACAGGGCTAGTCCGCCCCGCATGTCAGTGCCGGCCCCCCCGCACAAATTCAAAAGCATCGCGCCTTAATATTTGAGGAGTAACTCCCGGCCAGCGCAGCTCCTGTGGCTGGCCACAGCGGCTGCGTGAGACGTCACGCAGCCGCCGCGGCCTGCCCCCCCCCCCCCAACGGTCCGGCCACGCCTGCGTTGGCCGGACCGCTCCCCCTAAACGGCGGCTTAACGCCGCCGTTCAGCCCCCTCCCGTCTAGCGACCGCCTGTCTCCGAGGCGATCGCTAGGTAACGAAAGCTGCCATGCGCATTTCCGACCCGATCGCTGCGACAAACTGCAGTGAGCGATCGGGTCGGAATGACCCCCCATATCTGATGCAGGCTGCAATTAGTCACGGCCCATTTCTTGAGTGTCCTCACTAATATTAATACTCAATATGAGCGAATGTCTTATAGTCGATACCGGTAACTTGGTATATCATATGGCGCACGCAAAGTGCCCAATAATTTTACCCTGGTAACCACACCAATATTCCTCCCTTGCAGCTCTGAGTGCTGTAGGGAATTAATTAGATCGTGTGCACAAGTTATAAGTACCACGTCTGACTACTTACACTGTTAGGTAGGAAGTGGTAAGTGTCACTTTTATAATGGTTTTTTACGCTGTCATCTATTCACACTTTCATTTATTGCCAGGCTGTGGCATATTTCAATAAGGATAGATGTCTAAGTATGACATTGCGTCTTAAATATAAACGGATATGTGACAAGCATCACGTTTTGCTGATAATTAGGCATTATGACAGTTTCCCAGTGTATTATTCTTATGGATCAGAGTGGGTCACGTGACTCAGAGATACTGTTACAGTCTGGACTAGACTTGTGTGTTTGGTTATTAGCAGTAGTGAGACCGGCCCCTTAGGCCGATGTATGGACTGCGCATGAAACACCTTCAGTAGGTCAAGTAACTTGAATAGGTTTGTGCACGCTGATCTTTTTATTAGCAGGTACTTGTCTGACATGGAACCTCTCACCCACCCCTGCACCCTAGCCGCTGCCTCTCACCCGCCCCTGCACTTTACCCGCTGCCTCTCACCCGCCCCTGCACCCTAGCCGCTGCCTTTCACCCGCCCCTGCACTTTACCCGCTGCCTCTCACCCGCCCCTGCACCCTAGCCGCTGCCTCACTCGCCCCTGCACTTTACCCGCTGCCTCTCACCCGCCCCTGCACCCTAGCCGCTGCCTTTCACCCGCCCCTGCACTTTACCCGCTGCCTCTCACCCGCCCCTGCACTTTACCCGCTGCCTCTCACCCGCCCCTGCACCCTAGCCGCTGCCTTTCACCCGCCCCTGCACCCTAGCCGCTGCCTCACTCGCCCCTGCACTTTACCCGCTGCCTCTCACCCGCCCCTGCACCCTAGCCGCTGCCTCACTCGCCTCTGCACTTTACCCGCTGCCTCTCACCCGCCCCTGCATCCTAGCCGCTGCCTCACTCGCCCCTGCACTTTACCCGCTGCCTCTCACCCGCCCCTGCACCCTAGCCGCTGCCTCTCACCTGCCCCTGCACCCTACCCGCTGCCTCTCACCCACCCCTGCACCCTACCCACTGCCTCTCACCTGCCCTGCACCCTACCCGCGGCCTCTTACTCACCCTGCACCCTACCCGCCCATCACCCTACCCGCCGCCTCTTTCCCCACCCAGCACCCTACCCACCACCTCTTACCACCTCTGCACCCTACCCGCTGCCTCTTACCCACCCCTGCACCCTACATACTGCCTCTTACCCGTCCTGCACCCTACCCGCCGCCTCTCACCCGCCCAGCACCCTACCCGCCGCCCCTTAAAACCACCCCTGCCTCTTTCGACCTCGGCTAGCCGTTGGATTGTACAGGTAGGTATCCTATCCTGACTCATGTGCTATGACCGATAAACGCCTAAAATCGCTCTGCAACTTCAGGCTCAGTCGGTCAAATCTTATGTGCAGATTAATATTCAGCAGACTATGGCCCTCATTCCGAGTTGTTCGCTCGTTAGCTGCTTTTAGCAGCATTGCACACGCTAGGCCGCCGCCCCCTGGGAGTGTATCTTAGCTTAGCAGAATAGCGAACGAAAGATTAGCAGAACTGCTACTAAATAAATCCCTGCAGTTTCTGAGTAGCTCGAGACCTACTCACAGATTGCGATCACCTCAGTCCGTTTAGTTCCTGGTTTGACGTCACAAACACGCCCTGCGTTCGGCCAGCCACTCCCCCGTTTCTCCAGCCACTCCCCCGTTTCCCCAGGCATGCCTGCGTTTTTACCTGCCACGCCTGCGTTTTTTAGCACACTCCCGTAAAAAACGCTCAGGTACCTCCCAGAAACGCCCCTTTCCTGTCAATCACTCACCGATCAGCAGAGCGACTGAAAAGCGTCGCTCGACCTTGTGTAAAACTGCATAGTTTTTTGTGAAAGTACTTTGCACGTGCGTACTGCGGCCCGTACGCATGCGCAGAAATGCCTATTTTTAGTCTGATCGCTACACTGCGAACAACGGCAGATAGCGATCAACTCGGAATGACCCCCTAGATGAGCCCGTATCGTGCAGTGTGTACGCGCGTTCGATCGATATGCTGGCCGTTCTTGCAATAATACACCTTCAGCAGGGCCACCCATGTGGGCGTTTCCTAGCTGCGTGGTCTCGCCTATAGCACGGCATATAAACACCATCTTGTTAAAAATGTTTGCCGTATTCTTGTTAATTAGCGACGCATTCTGCCAAAACGTCATATTTTTCAACAGAATACACTGTAAAAAAAATATTTGAAATATGTATACCTTCATTCCTACAGCATTCCTATAACATTATATTGTACGTAGTATGTATCTGATAATCACTTCCTACCTGTTTCTCATAGCTTGTAGTAGTGTCACCATAGCAGCCATATACAGGCCGGAGCCTTTCCTTTCCTCACATTCATGGATGGGGATTGTTCTCCACACAGCGCTATGTAATTGCTATGTAGTGTGTACGGTGGTACAATCATTTTCTTGTGACAGTTTGGACGAGAGGATATCGAACATCGCAAGTAAAATTGTATAGTCATGTAAGCGCATATCAGCTGAAGATTGGGGTCGATCGATCGCGAGTAGGGTCAATCAAATGCCCGAATGAAAAGCTGAATTGTATACCCAGCTTTACCTGCTCTGTACCCTACCCACTGCCTCTTACCCATCCGCACCCTACCCGCCGCTTACCGACTCTGCACCCTACCCGCCGCCTCTTACCCGCTCCGCACCCTACCCGCTGCCTCTTACCCGCTCCGCACCCTACCCGCCACCTCTTACCCACTCCGCGCCCTACCCGCCGCCTCTTACCCGCTCCGCACCCTACCCGCTGCCTCTTACCCGTCCACACCCTACCCGCCGCTTACCCACTCCGCACCCTACCCGCCGCCTCTTACCCGCTCCGCACCCTACCCGCTGCCTCTTACCCGCTCCGCACCTTACCCGCCACCTCTTACCCGCTCTGCACCCTACCCACTGCCTCTTACCCATCCGCACCCTACCCGCCGTCTCTTACCCGCTCCGCACCCTACCCACCACCTCTTACCCGCTCCGCACCCTACCCACTGCCCCTTACCCATCCGCACCCTGCACGCCGTCTCTTACCCGCTCCGCACCATACCCGCTGCCTCTTACCCTCTCCGCACCCTACCCACCGCCTCTTACCCGCCTCTTACCCGCTCCGCACCCTACCCACTGTCTCTTACCCGCTCCGCATCCTACCCGCTGCCTCTTACCCGCTCCGCACCCTACCCGCCGCCTCTAACCCGCTCCACACCCTACCCGCCACCTCTAACCCGCTCCACACCCTACCAGCCGCCTCTAACCCGCTCCACACCCTACCCGCCGCTTACCCACTCCGCACCCTACCCGCTCCGCAACCTACCCGCCGCCTCTAACCCGCTCCACACCCTACCCACTGCCTCTTACCCATCCGCACCCTACCCGCCGCTTACCGACTCCGCACCCTACCCGCCGCCTCTTACCCGCTCCGCACCCTACCCGCCACCTCTTACCCGCTCCGCACCCTACCCGCCACCTCTTACCCGCTCCCTCTTAACCGCTCCGCACCCTACCCGCTGCCTCTTACCCGTCCACACCCTACCCGCTGCTTACCCACTCCGCACCCTACCCGCCGCCTCTTACCCGCTCCGCACCCTACCCGCCGCCTCTTACCCGCTCCGCACCCTACACGCCATCTCTTACCCGCTCCGCACCCTACCCGCTGCCTCTTACCCCCTCCGCACCCTACCCACCGCCTCTTACCCGCTCCGCACCCTACCCACTGTCTCTTACCCGCTCCCTCTTACCCGCTCCGCACCCTACCCGCTGCATCTTACCCGCTCCGCACCCTACCCGCCGCCTCTAACCCGCTCCACACCCTACCCGCCGCCTCTAACCCGCTCCACACCCTACCCGCCGCCTCTAACCCGCTCCACACCCTACCCGCCGCTTACCCACTCCGCACCCTACCCGCCCCGCACCCTACCCGCCGCCTCTTACCCGCTCCGCACCCTACCCACTTTCTCTTACCCGCTCCCTCTTAACCGCTCCGCACCCTACCCGCTGCCTCTTACCCGCTCCGCACCCTACCCGCCTCCTCTAACCCACTCCACACCCTACCCGTCGCCTCTTATCCGCTCCGCACCCTACCCGCCGCCTCTTACCCGCTCCGCACCCTACCTGCCGCCTCTTACCCGCTCCGCACCCTACCCGCCGCCTCTTACCCGCTCCGCACCCTACCCACCGCCTCTTACCCGCTCCGCCTCTTACCAGCTCCCTCTTACCCGCTCCGCACCCTACCCGCTGCCTCTTACCCACTCCGCACCCTACCCGCTGCCTCTTACCCGCTCCGCACCCTACCCGCTGCCTCTTACCCGCTCCGCACCCTACCCACCGCCTCTTACCCTCTCCGCACCCTACCCGCTGCCTCTTACCAGCTCCCTCTTGCCCGCTCCGCACCCTATCTGCTGCCTCTTACCCGCTCCGCACCCTACCTGCCGCCTCTTGCCCGCTCCGCACCCTATCTGCTGCCTCTTACCCGCTCCGCACCCTACCCACCGCCTCTTACCCGCTCAGCACCCTACCCGCTGCCTCTTACCCACTCCGCACCCTACCCGCTGCCTCTTACCCGCTCCGCACCCTACCCGCTGCCTCTTACCCGCTCCGCACCCTACCCGCTGCCTCTTACCCGCTCCGCACCCTACCCACCGCCTCTTACCCTCTCCGCACCCTACCCGCTGCCTCTTACTAGCTCCCTCTTACCAGCTCCGCACCCTACCCGCTGCCTCTTACCCACTCCGCACCCTACCCGCTGCCTCTTACCCGCTCCGCACCCTACCCGCTGCCTCTTACCCGCTCCGCACCCTACCCACCGCCTCTTACCCTCTCCGCACCCTACCCGCTGCCTCTTACCAGCTCCCTCTTGCCCGCTCCGCACCCTATCTGCTGCCTCTTACCCGCTCCGCACCCTACCTGCCGCCTCTTGCCCGCTCCGCACCCTATCTGCTGCCTCTTACCCGCTCCGCACCCTACCCACCGCCTCTTACCCGCTCAGCACCCTACCCGCTGCCTCTTACCCGCTCCGCACCCTACCCGCTCCGCACCCTACCCGCCGCCTCTTTCCCGATCTGCACCCTGCCCGCTGCCTCTTACCCGCCCTGCACATTACCCACCTAGCACCCTACCCGCCGCCTCTTACCCGCCCTGCACCTTACCCACCGCCTCTTACCCGCCCCGCACCCTACCCGCCGCCTCTTACTCACTCCGCACCCTACCCGCCACCTCTTACTCGATCCGCACCCTGCACCCTACCCGCCGCCTCTTACCCGCCTGCACCCTACCCACCGCCTCTTAACTAGTCATCGCTCAGGAACACCCCGTGCGTCCACAGCTGGTACCTCCCAGTCATCGCTCAGGAACACCCCGTGCGTCTACAACAGGTACCTCCCAGTCATCGCTCAGGAACACCCCGTGCATCTACAGCTGGTACCTCCCAGTCATCGCTCAGGAATACCCCGTGCGTCTACAGCTGGTAACCCCCAGTCATCGCTCAGGAATACCCCGTGCATCTACAGCTGGTACCCCCCCGTCATCGCTCAGGAACACCCCGTGCGTCTACAGCTGGTACCTCCCAGTCATCGCTCAGGAACACCCCGTGCGTCTACAGCTGGTACCCCTCAGTCATCGCTCAGGAATACCTCGTGCGTCTACAGCTGGTACCCCTCAGTCATCGCTCAGGAACACCGCGTGCGTCTACAGCTGGTACCCCCCAGTCATCGCTCAGGAACACCCCGTGCATCTACAGCTGGTACCTCCCAGTCATCGCTCAGGAATACCCCGTGCGTCTACAGCTGGTACCCCTCAGTCATCGCTCAGGAACACCCCGTGCATCTACAGCTGGTACCTCCCAGTCATCGCTCAGGAACACCCCGTGCGTCTACAGCTGGTACCTCCCAGTCATCGCTAAGGAATACCCCGTGTGTCTACAGCTGGTACCCCCAGGTCATCACTCAGGAACACCCCGTGCGTCTACAGCTGGTACCCCCAGGTCATCACTCAGGAACACCCCGTGCGTCTACAGCTGGTACCCCCCAGTCATCGCTCAGGAACACCCCGTGCCTCTACAGCTGGTACCCCCCAGTCATCGCTCAGGAACACCCCGTGCATCTACAGCTGGTACCCCCCAGTCATCGCTCAGGAACACCCCGTGCGTCTACAGCTGGTACCCCCCAGTCATCGCTCAGGAACACCCCGTGCGTCTACAGCTGGTCTGCGACTCTGTACAAAAAAAAAAATCATGACGCATGTACAGATCAGATGTACGAGCAGAGGAAAATCATCCGCCATCTGCGCGGATACTGGCATAGCGCTAAACTCTAAACCAAGCCCATGGTCTCTCTGTACAGCGCTGCGTAACTGGTTGCGCTACATACATAAATTATACAATTATTTTTTTGACTAATATTTCTCTCTAATGGTTCTATTCATTTATCCAATCACCCCCGATAATGAAATACTCAACACGCCGCGAGTTACAGCTGTGGATACTAACATACCAGAGCAATTCAATATTGTGCCGTGCGGGACAGGGTGCTCCAAACAGCCCCAATACTGCCAATGCCTGCTGTCTGACTCTCCCCTCAGCCTCCACCTCCCCTCTGACTCTCCCACCAGCCTCCGCCTCCCCTCTGACTCTCCCCCCAGCCTCCGCCTCCCCTCTGACTCTCCCACCAGCCTCCACCTCCCCTCTGACTCTCCCCCCAGCCTCCGCCTCCCCTCTGACTCTCCCCCCAGCCTCCGCCTCCCCTCTGACTCTCCCACCAGCCTCCACCTCCCTATGACTCTCCCCCCAGCCTCCGCCTCCCCTCTGACTCTCCCACCAGCCTCCACCTCCCCTCTGACTCTCCACCCAGTCTCCACCTCCCCTTTGACTCTCCCACCAGCCTCCACCTTCCGTCTGACTCTCCCTCCAGCCTCCACCTCCCCTCTGACTCTCCCACCAGCCTCCACCTCCCCTCTGACTCTCCCCCCAGCCTCCACCTCCCCTCTGACTCTCCCCCCAGCCTCCACCTCCCCTCTGACTCTCCCACCAGCCCCCACCTCCCCTCTGACTCTCCCCCCAGCCTCCACCTCCCCTCTGACTCTCCCACCAGCCTCCACCTCCCCTCTGACTCTCCCACCAGCCTCCACCTCCCCTCTGACTCTCCCACCAGCCTCCACCTCCCCTCTGACTCTCCCACCAGCCTCCACCTCCCCTCTGACTCTCCCACCAGCCTCCACCTCACCTCTGACTCTCCTCCTCAGTGAGCGTTTGTTAGAAGTAGTGAAACGCGGTAGTGCCATGAGCGTTTCTGGGGGTGTCGCAGTCAGCGAACACAAATTCAGACCCAGCTGTAATGGCCGGTCGCTTACTTGCGATGGCCATTCTGAGGAAGCATGGGGTTACCCAGAAGCAGGGGCATATCTACCCATTGGCCAGGATGGCACTCACCAGGGGCGCCAGCCGAGCAGGGGGCGCCGCCAGACGGTGCCACCCTCGGCCAATGAGTGGAATCCCTTAAGCCGCAGTGTCTGGCAATACCTGCTGTGCCGAGCTGCCTGTGCATTGCCTGGGATGGAGGGCAGAGGATCGCTCAGCAGGCAGGAGCTGGCGCCGGTGTCCGGCACCGCAATGCACTACAAGGAAGAAGCTGAAAATAAACTACAACTCCCAGAAATCCTTGTTGTCGGGAGCTCCCGGTGGTAAGGGCTGCTGGAAGCTGTAGGGTTTTTTTCAGTTTCTTCACGTAGTTTGGTGCGGTGCTGGACAATGGTGCCAGCTCCTGCCTGCTGAGCGATCCTCCGCCCTCCATTCCAGGCAGCTCGCACAGCAGGTATTGCCAGACACTACGCTATCTGCTGGGATGTTGTGGGGTGGGGACTAGCAGTGCCGTAACTAGACATTTTAGCGCTGTGTGCAAGAAACAGCATCGGCGCCCCCCCCCCCCCATATTTATAGGAGGGCCATTGCACGCCAAGAATATAGGGGTATGACTTCATGGAGAAGGGGCGGGGGCCACAAAATAATACCAAATCATGTTAAGCCATATTAAGCTGCACAATAGTCTCCATGATTCAAATTACACCGCACAGTAGCGCCACTTACACACATTATACCAGTCATTTTACAAATGACTCCAGATAGAGCCCCTATCACACATTACGGCAGCTAGAGTCCCCTATCACACATTACGGCAGCTAGAGTCCCCTATTACACATTACGGCAGCTAGAGTCCCCTATTACACATTACGGCAGCTAGAGTCCCCTATTACACATTACGGCAGCTAGAGTCCCCTATTACACATTACGGCAGCTAGAGTCCCCTATTACACATTACGGCAGCTAGAGTCCCCTATTACACATTACGCAGCTAGAGTCACGAGAGAGAGAGAGAGAGAGAGAGGGGAGAAATAGGATTGGGAGGGAGAGAGAATGAAATGTGGCTGGTAGAGAGAGAGAGAGGGCTGGGAGAGGGAGAGAAAGGTGGGAGAGGGTTAGAGATGCTGTGGCTTTATTTACATGAGCAGCAGCAGCTAAGCACCAGTACTGGGAGCCTAGCCTGAGCACATGGCGGAGAGACATGCACACAGGTACCTATGTAATGGTGGCAGCAGTGCACTCACCCGACAGCAGCGGTGGCGGAGCCGAGCTTCCTCTTCCTGGGAGTGCGGGCAGCCATAGCGGCAGTGGTGGGGGATGACCCTGTTCAAACCCGTCCTCCCGGCATCCCCTGTGCGGCTCCCTGTTGGGAGGAGGTGTGTCCCTGGACCAGCCTGTATGCTGGAAAGACACTGGGCTGCTGCACGAGTGGAAGAGGAGGGGGGAGGAGCGGAGACAGAGACTGCTGCCCAGCGCTGACGGCTATTGTATATCAGCAGCGATGCGTCTGGCAGAGGGAGCTGGACGCAACACTACGGTTAAAAAAAGGAAGCAGGCAGCACTGCAGCTGGTGGCGGCTAATGGGGGTGTATGCGGATGGTGTGCCCACAGCACAAGTGCGCTGTGTACTAGGCACCATCCGCCCACACCTAGTTACTGCCCTGCCTACAGCCACCTTACTGGCAGACACCACTTTCTAACACAGATACTGCTTTCTGACACAGACAACACTTACTGACAAAGTTACCCATTACTGACAGATACCACTTGCTAACACAAATGCACTGACACAAAAGCTGACTGACACAGATACATTTAGTGACACATCTTACTGAGAGACACACACTTCCTGACAGACATCTTTTTTCATGTGTAGACACTTATTGACACAGACACCACTTAGTGACAGATATTGCTTACTGACACAAACACACAGACATGGACACCCCTTAAAATATATACCATTTACTGACACAAGCACCCCTTACTGACATTACTTGCACATCATTATACATACAAACTGATAGACATACTTTACTAACACAGATACCCCTTACAGACACACAGAAGACACCACTTACTGACCCATGCCCGTCCCTAACTGGCACACATACTTACGGGATTCGGTGAAAACCGGACCGGACCAAATTCCGGAACGCCGGACCGGATCAGCTCCCTGCAGCGACCTCTGCCGCTGGGGAGCTGTGAAAGCGCGTCCCCGTCCGGGGGGCGGGTCCGCGGACGGGCTGTCAGTGGGGAGGGAGAGATTACTGCTGGCTCCCGCACGAAGCTGCTGCTCCCGCACTGCTAGGAGGCTGTCAGCCCTGCAAGTGAGGTCGCTGCAGGGAGCTGATCCGGTCTGGCGTTCCGGAATTTGGTCCGGTCCGGTTTTCACCGATTCCCCATACTTACCGACACACTCATTTATTATGCATTCACACAGCCCTCCCCCTCCCAAAGCTCACTGTCACCTCCTCTCCCGCCGGCCATCAGCAAGTGAATGTTGCAGCAAACACCCCTATCCCCCTAATGATCCCCCCACCCCCCTTCCCCGCAATTCCCGGGTCAATGCCGCTGACTTTAATGCTATTTATCTCTGCTTCTATGTGGTCCACCGACTTGCCTTTGGTACCCCCAAAAACTAGAGAGTCTCACCTTTACAAAGATACCTGTCCCGTGATTAGGAGCCGTGTAGGAGCGGAGATAACAGGCTTCAAAGCGGACCTGCCTCAGCTTGCTTTCCTGTTGGTTGATGAAGAGCCGATCAGCTCTGCCAGCGCTGTGTTTACCCTGAAATCTGCTGCACCCTAAGCAGCAGTTCTCCGCTGCTGTCCTCTTCGAAGTGTTCACACACTTTGCAAGAACAGGTGAGGGGGCGAGTACACGGGTAAAGACTGCCTGATCAGCGCTGCCTGCTGTAATATACACAGCGGCCAACGCAGCATGTGTCTGAAGGTAGGGGGCCGGCTAATGGTGTATGCAGACAGCGGATGGTGCGCCCACAGGGGAAATGCGCTGTGGGCAAAGCACCAACTGCCCACACCTAGTTACGGCTCTGGGGACTAGGACTATGTGCTTGGGGAGGTGAGGGGCTATGTGCAGGGATGTGTACTTTGGCTTTCTATGCTGGCAGGAAACTATTGTTATGTGATGGGAGGGGGGTGGGGACTACTGTATGACTGTGTTGGGAGAGGTGGAGACTACGGCTATTTACTGGGAGGGGACTATGGCTATGTGTTGGGAGGGGGATTGGGACTATGACTATATGACTGTGGGGTCATATGTGTATCTGGCACTGTGGGGGCAAATCTAGCACCATGGGGGGCACATCTGGCACTGTGGGGGCTGGCACCATGGGAGCATGTGTATCTGCCAATGTGGGGGCATATCTGGCAACGTGGGGAAATATGTTTATATGGCACTGTGGGGGCATATCTAGCACTGTGGTGGCATATCTGGCACTGTGGGGGCATATCTGGCACCGTGGGGGCATGTGTGTATTTGGCACTGTGAGAGTAAATGTGCATCTGGCACTATTGGGGGCATATGTGTATCTGGCACTGCAGTATTGGGGTCATATGTGTATCACGCCCCCATTTTCATTGGCCACCGAAGGTGTGCGTACACAGTACCACTAGCATTTTTTTTCTACTTGCACCACTAGGTAGTGCGCTGCACTGCACTTCTTTCCACTACTATTTGATTATACTACCTGGCCTTGGGTGGCATTGCATCCTCAGCCAAGCCAGGCACTGCTGATGTCTCCTCAGTGTTATAAGAATTACTGTGTGGGCATAATGTGTAAAGGAAACTGCTACTGTGTGGGCATGATGTGTATAAGGGTTACTACTGTGTAGCGTAATTTGAATTGGGGGAACTATTGTATGGTCTTGCCCCTTTCCCACAAGATCATGTTCCTTTTTTGCACATGCACTTTCCCTATTTCAAATATGGCGGGCGCCAGACCCCTACTTTGCCAGGGGTGCCCAGACCGCTAGATACACCCCTGCCCAGAAGTCCCATGGTGTGTCTTTGTACGCAAGCAGTGGATAGGAGATGCCAGCAGCGCACGCCTCTGTACAAATCCCCGCGGCTGTGTCACTGGTATATTAGCAGATCTGCGGCATCTTAACGCAATTGCGTCCAACCATTCCTGTCCCTATATCTTCCCAGACAACCCCCCATGCAACGCATAGCCCCACCAACCAAACCCTCCGTCCCAACTAGTCTAATGCCTCAGCACAAGACAGGCTGCGCAGTTTCCATATCCGTGTAGAACTAATGTCATGGCCTGCACATGACATGTGTATCTGGTTACACACCACTGGCTCACACGCCCTGCGTCACATATTCTGCAGGTTGCCACAGCAAGGAGGACTGCCGGCGGCAGCACAACAGACACGCCACGGCCTTTGGGGAAAATAAGAAAATAAGTCCAACTGGTGGAGACGCCCGTCAGGCACGGCTGCTGCGTTACTCGCGACATCTGTGCAGACAGGTGCGACTATCCCTACCCCATGCAGGACACAGGTCACATGGAGACGGATGTGGAAAGCCACAAGTAATGAATAACAGCTCTTTGTAACTCAGCGTATTGTTACAAAGCATCATCCTTTATTACATGTAACCGTGGAATGAATGATTGCGGAATAACAATAAAAAGTAACTTTGTCCTGTCCCCCCACATAACTGAGCCCCCAGACGCACCCCAAGTCATACTGTCTGGAACCACAGAATCATTAAACCAACGTACGCGGCATCAAAAGTAAAAGAGGTCCCTTTAACTTCCTGCAAATTATCCCTTCAGTGCTGGATTATTGATCACTTCACAAGTACCTGCTAAGAGAACGCTTGTTGTTGCCTCAGCTAAATAAGTCACGAAAGGGGTCAGGGGTCACACCTGTGCTAGTAATAAGAGGCTGACACCACTCATTCCTCAGTGACCATATACAGCATCGATAATGCTGTGCACTGTAATAAATAAATGTACGGGATGCAGAGCAATGAAGTATATATTACATAGTCTACCTATATTTATTACAAAACGCAAGACTGGATAGGGCAATCAGCGTCCTATGCGCCTAATTCAGACCTGACCGCTCGCTAGCTATTTTTTGCAGCACTGCAATCAGATAGTCGCCGCCTACAGGGGAGTGTATTTCAGCTGTGCAAGTGTGCGATCGCATGTGCAGCCGGGCGGTACAAAAAAAATTTGTGCAGCCTCCGAGTAGCCCAGAACTTGCTCAGCCGCTGCGATCACTTCAGCCTGTCCGGTCCTGGAATTGACGTCAGACACAAACGCCCTCCTCCTGTCAATCTCCTTGCAAAAGGCCGTGTGAATGTATTCTTTGCACAAACCCATCGCTGAGCGGCGATCCGATTTGTACCCGTGCGACGCGCCTGCACATTGCGGTGCATACGCATGCGCAGTTCTGACCTGATTGTATCGGTGCAAAAAACGCTAGCGAGCGATCAGCTCTGAATTCGCCCCTATACCCCTTTTAGACATAATGAGAAAAACAGGAATTTGCCAGGGGAAGGAAAAATGAGCAACGAAATAAGGATGAAATAAGGGGGGTCATTCAGAGTTGATCGCTCGCTAGCAACTTTTTGCAGCGCTGCGAGCAAATAGTCGCTGCATATGGGGGAATGTATTTTAGCTTTGCCAGTGTGTGAACGCTTTTACAGCCGAGTGGTACCAAAAAGTTTTTTGCAGTTTCTGAGTAGCTCTGAACTTACTCAGCTCTTGCGATCACTTCAGTCTTTTTGGTCCTGGAATGGACGTCAGACACCCGCCCTGCAAACGCCTGGACACGCCTGCGTTTTCCCAAAACACTCCCAGAAAACAGTCAGTTGACACCCATAAACGCCTTCTTCCTGTCAATCACCTTGCGATCGGCTGTGCGAATGGATTCTTTGTTAAATCCATCACCTAGCACGATCCTCTTTGTACCCGCAAGACGTGCCTGCGCATTGCAGTGCATACGCATGCACAGTTTGCAGAGTTTTAACCTGATTGCAGCGCTGCAAAAAGTTGCTAGCGAGCGATCAACTTGGAATGACTCCCAAGGTTTGAGATAAAAATATGGTAAAAATCTCATGAGGGTTACGTTTGGCACTGGAAACTCGGACATTATAATGTGAGAGTTTTTGCAGCAACTTGGACTTAGGCCCTCATTCCGAGTTGTTCACTCGCTAGCTGCTTTTAGCAGCATTGCACACGCTAGGCCGCCGCCCTCTGGGAGTGTATTTTAGCTTAGCAGAATAGCGAACGAAAGATTAGCAGAACTGCTATTAAGTATTTCCTTGCAGTTTCTGAGTAGCTCCAGACCTACTCCTAGATTGCGATCACCTCAGTACGTTTAGTTCCTGGTTTGACGTCACAAACACGCCCTGCGTTCGGCCAGCCACTCCCCGTTTCTCCAGACACTCCCGCGTTTTATCCTGGCACGCCTGCGTTTTTTTAGCACACTTCTGGAAAACGCTCAGTTACCACCCAGAAACGCCCCTTTCCTGTCAATCACTCACCGATCAGCAGAGCGACTGAAAAGCGCTGCACAAACAGCAAATCTACTAAGTTTTTAGTTAAATAACTAAGCGCATGCGCCCTGCGTGCCTTGCGCATGCGCATTTTGCAACAAATGTTTTTATTTTGTGAGATTTGGGAGAATATTCATCATGAAAACAAATTGTGAAATGATAATTTTTAGCTTTCAATACTCATTGCATTCTCTCACCATTTTTTCCTGATTCATCGCGCCACCACGATAAAATTATCACTTCCAAAAAACTGGTCTTTTTGAGAAGACAGCCGCACCCCCCCTACCTCTTTCCCCGCCGGGACATCATTGCCGGTCTCTGACCGGAGAGGGCCCCCTCCTCCCCATGTTATTGCAGCTGCTCACTGTAGCGGGTCTCTCCGCCAGGACATTAGCCGGAGCCGCTGCCTCCCCTGCCATCTTAGCAACAGGGCTCCCTGGCTGCAGAGAACGCTCTGCAGCTGAAGCCTCCCCCCACCACCACCGGCATCTTAGTACCCCCCAACAGGACACGAGTCTGGCCGCAGTTACCCCCCCCCCCCC